>NW_027194343.1:0-54850 GCF_032444005.1 Ranitomeya imitator
AGAACTAAGTAATGTAATAGATAAACCATTATTTCTTATTTTTAGTGACTCTATAGCGACAGGGTCTGTTCCGCAGGACTGGCGCATAGCAAATGTGGTGCCAATATTCAAAAAGGGCTCTAAAAGTGAACCTGGAAATTATAGGCCAGTAAGTCTAACCTCTATTGTTGGTAAAATATTTGAAGGGTTTCTGAGGGATGTTATTCTGGATTATCTCAATGAGAATAACTGTTTAACTCCATATCAGCATGGGTTTATGAGAAATCGCTCCTGTCAAACCAATCTAATCAGTTTTTATGAAGAGGTAAGCTATAGACTGGACCACGGTGAGTCATTGGACGTGGTATATCTCGATTTTTCCAAAGCGTTTGATACCGTGCCGCACAAGAGGTTGGTACACAAAATGAGAATGCTTGGTCTGGGGGAAAATGTGTGTAAATGGGTTAGTAACTGGCTTAGTGATAGAAAGCAGAGGGTGGTTATAAATGGTATAGTCTCTAACTGGGTCGCTGTGACCAGTGGGGTACCGCAGGGGTCAGTATTGGGACCTGTTCTCTTCAACATATTCATTAATGATCTGGTAGAAGGTTTACACAGTAAAATATCGATATTTGCAGATGATACAAAACTATGTAAAGCAGTTAATACAAGAGAAGATAGTATTCTGCTACAGATGGATCTGGATAAGTTGGAAACTTGGGCTGAAAGGTGGCAGATGAGGTTTAACAATGATAAATGTAAGGTTATACACATGGGAAGAGGGAATCAATATCACCATTACACACTGAACGGGAAACCACTGGGTAAATCTGACAGGGAGAAGGACTTGGGGATCCTAGTTAATGATAAACTTACCTGGAGCAGCCAGTGCCAGGCAGCAGCTGCCAAGGCAAACAGGATCATGGGGTGCATTAAAAGAGGTCTGGATACACATGATGAGAGCATTATACTGCCTCTGTACAAATCCCTAGTTAGACCGCACATGGAGTACTGTGTCCAGTTTTGGGCACCGGTGCTCAGGAAGGATATAATGGAACTAGAGAGAGTACAAAGGAGGGCAACAAAATTAATAAAGGGGATGGGAGAACTACAATACCCAGATAGATTAGCGAAATTAGGATTATTTAGTCTAGAAAAAAGACGACTGAGGGGCGATCTAATAACCATGTATAAGTATATAAGGGGACAATACAAATATCTCGCTGAGGATCTGTTTATACCAAGGAAGGTGACGGGCACAAGGGGGCATTCTTTGCGTCTGGAGGAGAGAAGGTTTTTCCACCAACATAGAAGAGGATTCTTTACTGTTAGGGCAGTGAGAATCTGGAATTGCTTGCCTGAGGAGGTGGTGATGGCGAACTCAGTCGAGGGGTTCAAGAGAGGCCTGGATGTCTTCCTGGAGCAGAACAATATTGTATCATACAATTATTAGATTCTGTAGAAGGACGTAGATCTGGGTACTTATTATGATGGAATATAGGCTGAACTGGATGGACAAATGTCTTTTTTCGGCCTTACTAACTATGTTACTATGTTACTATGTTACTTTTCATCATAGTGCTTTTACCAATGCATAAAATGCATGGAGAAGTCATTTCGAATGACTGGTCCTCAGTGTTGTGAGAACGATGACTGGTTAAAATTTTTGGTGGTTTCTTGTTCAGGCCATAGGCCTACATCATGTGGCAAACCGGTGAGCATGTGGCTCTATTAGTATAGGAGATACCTGAAAACATATCACACTTTTCATCATAGTGCTTTTACCAATGCATAAAATGCATGGAGAAGTCATTTCGAATGACTGGTCCTCAGTGTTGTGAGAACGATGACTGGTTAAAATTTTTGGTGGTTTCTTGCTCAGTCCATAGGCCTACATCATGTGGCAAACCGGTGAGCATGTGGCTCTATTAGTATAGGAGATACCTGAAAACATATCACACTTTTCATCATAGTGCTTTTACCAATGCATAAAATGCATGGAGAAGTCATTTCGAATGACTGGTCCTCAGTGTTGTGAGAACGATGACTGGTTAAAATTTTTGGTGGTTTCTTGTTCAGTCCATAGGCCTACATCATGTGGCAAACCGGTGAGCATGTGGCTCTATTAGTATAGGAGATACCTGAAAACATATCACACTTTTCATCATAGTGCTTTTACCAATGCATAAAATGCATGGAGAAGTCATTTCGAATGACTGGTCCTCAGTGTTGTGAGAACGATGACTGGTTAAAATTTTTGGTGGTTTCTTGTTCAGTCCATAGGCCTACATCATGTGGCAAACCGGTGAGCATGTGGCTCTATTAGTATAGGAGATACCTGAAAACATATCACACTTTTCATCATAGTGCTTTTACCAATGCATAAAATGCATGGAGAAGTCATTTCGAATGACTGGTCCTCAGTGTTGTGAGAACGATGACTGGTTAAAATTTTTGGTGGTTTCTTGTTCAGTCCATAGGCCTACATCATGTGGCAAACCGGTGAGCATGTGGCTCTATTAGTATAGGAGATACCTGAAAACATATCACACTTTTCATCATAGTGCTTTTACCAATGCATAAAATGCATGGAGAAGTCATTTCGAATGACTGGTCCTCAGTGTTGTGAGAACGATGACTGGTTAAAATTTTTGGTGGTTTCTTGTTCAGTCCATAGGCCTACATCATGTGGCAAACCGGTGAGCATGTGGCTCTATTAGTATAGGAGATACCTGAAAACATATCACACTTTTCATCATAGTGCTTTTACCAATGCATAAAATGCATGGAGAAGTCATTTCGAATGACTGGTCCTCAGTGTTGTGAGAACGATGACTGGTTAAAATTTTTGGTGGTTTCTTGTTCAGGCCATAGGCCTACATCATGTGGCAAACCGGTGAGCATGTGGCTCTATTAGTATAGGAGATACCTGAAAACATATCACACTTTTCATCATAGTGCTTTTACCAATGCATAAAATGCATGGAGAAGTCATTTCGAATGACTGGTCCTCAGTGTTGTGAGAACGATGACTGGTTAAAATTTTTGGTGGTTTCTTGTTCAGTCCATAGGCCTACATCATGTGGCAAACCGGTGAGCATGTGGCTCTATTAGTATAGGAGATACCTGAAAACATATCACACTTTTCATCATAGTGCTTTTACCAATGCATAAAATGCATGGAGAAGTCATTTCGAATGACTGGTCCTCAGTGTTGTGAGAACGATGACTGGTTAAAATTTTTGGTGGTTTCTTGTTCAGTCCATAGGCCTACATCATGTGGAAAACCGGTGAGCATGTGGCTCTATTAGTATAGGAGATACCTGAAAACATATCACACTTTTCATCATAGTGCTTTTACCAATGCATAAAATGCATGGAGAAGTCATTTCGAATGACTGGTCCTCAGTGTTGTGAGAACGATGACTGGTTAAAATTTTTGGTGGTTTCTTGTTCAGTCCATAGGCCTACATCATGTGGCAAACCGGTGAGCATGTGGCTCTATTAGTATAGGAGATACCTGAAAACATATCACACTTTTCATCATAGTGCTTTTACCAATGCATAAAATGCATGGAGAAGTCATTTCGAATGACTGGTCCTCAGTGTTGTGAGAACGATGACTGGTTAAAATTTTTGGTGGTTTCTTGTTCAGTCCATAGGCCTACATCATGTGGCAAACCGGTGAGCATGTGGCTCTATTAGTATAGGAGATACCTGAAAACATATCACACTTTTCATCATAGTGCTTTTACCAATGCATAAAATGCATGGAGAAGTCATTTCGAATGACTGGTCCTCAGTGTTGTGAGAACGATGACTGGTTAAAATTTTTGGTGGTTTCTTGTTCAGGCCATAGGCCTACATCATGTGGCAAAACGGTGAGCATGTGGCTCTATTAGTATAGGAGATACCTGAAAACATATCACACTTTTCATCATAGTGCTTTTACCAATGCATAAAATGCATGGAGAAGTCATTTCGAATGACTGGTCCTCAGTGTTGTGAGAACGATGACTGGTTAAAATTTTTGGTGGTTTCTTGTTCAGTCCATAGGCCTACATCATGTGGAAAACCGGTGAGCATGTGGCTCTATTAGTATAGGAGATACCTGAAAACATATCACACTTTTCATCATAGTGCTTTTACCAATGCATAAAATGCATGGAGAAGTCATTTCGAATGACTGGTCCTCAGTGTTGTGAGAACGATGACTGGTTAAAATTTTTGGTGGTTTCTTGTTCAGTCCATAGGCCTACATCATGTGGCAAACCGGTGAGCATGTGGCTCTATTAGTATAGGAGATACCTGAAAACATATCACACTTTTCATCATAGTGCTTTTACCAATGCATAAAATGCATGGAGAAGTCATTTCGAATGACTGGTCCTCAGTGTTGTGAGAACGATGACTGGTTAAAATTTTTGGTGGTTTCTTGTTCAGTCCATAGGCCTACATCATGTGGCAAACCGGTGAGCATGTGGCTCTATTAGTATAGGAGATACCTGAAAACATATCACACTTTTCATCATAGTGCTTTTACCAATGCATAAAATGCATGGAGAAGTCATTTCGAATGACTGGTCCTCAGTGTTGTGAGAACGATGACTGGTTAAAATTTTTGGTGGTTTCTTGTTCAGTCCATAGGCCTACATCATGTGGCAAACCGGTGAGCATGTGGCTCTATTAGTATAGGAGATACCTGAAAACATATCACACTTTTCATCATAGTGCTTTTACCAATGCATAAAATGCATGGAGAAGTCATTTCGAATGACTGGTCCTCAGTGTTGTGAGAACGATGACTGGTTAAAATTTTTGGTGGTTTCTTGTTCAGGCCATAGGCCTACATCATGTGGCAAAACGGTGAGCATGTGGCTCTATTAGTATAGGAGATACCTGAAAACATATCACACTTTTCATCATAGTGCTTTTACCAATGCATAAAATGCATGGAGAAGTCATTTCGAATGACTGGTCCTCAGTGTTGTGAGAACGATGACTGGTTAAAATTTTTGGTGGTTTCTTGTTCAGTCCATAGGCCTACATCATGTGGCAAACCGGTGAGCATGTGGCTCTATTAGTATAGGAGATACCTGAAAACATATCACACTTTTCATCATAGTGCTTTTACCAATGCATAAAATGCATGGAGAAGTCATTTCGAATGACTGGTCCTCAGTGTTGTGAGAACGATGACTGGTTAAAATTTTTGGTGGTTTCTTGTTCAGTCCATAGGCCTACATCATGTGGCAAACCGGTGAGCATGTGGCTCTATTAGTATAGGAGATACCTGAAAACATATCACACTTTTCATCATAGTGCTTTTACCAATGCATAAAATGCATGGAGAAGTCATTTCGAATGACTGGTCCTCAGTGTTGTGAGAACGATGACTGGTTAAAATTTTTGGTGGTTTCTTGTTCAGTCCATAGGCCTACATCATGTGGCAAACCGGTGAGCATGTGGCTCTATTAGTATAGGAGATACCTGAAAACATATCACACTTTTCATCATAGTGCTTTTACCAATGCATAAAATGCATGGAGAAGTCATTTCGAATGACTGGTCCTCAGTGTTGTGAGAACGATGACTGGTTAAAATTTTTGGTGGTTTCTTGTTCAGTCCATAGGCCTACATCATGTGGCAAACTGGTGAGCATGTGGCTCTATTAGTATAGGAGATACCTGAAAACATATCACACTTTTCATCATAGTGCTTTTACCAATGCATAAAATGCATGGAGAAGTCATTTCGAATGACTGGTCCTCAGTGTTGTGAGAACGATGACTGGATAAAATTTTTGGTGGTTTCTTGTTCAGTCCATAGGCCTACATCATGTGGCAAACCGGTGAGCATATGGCTCTATTAGTATAGGAGATACCTGAAAACATATCACACTTTTCATCATAGTGCTTTTACCAATGCATAAAATGCATGGAGAAGTCATTTCGAATGACTGGTCCTCAGTGTTGTGAGAACGATGACTGGTTAAAATTTTTGGTGGTTTCTTGTTCAGTCCATAGGCCTACATCATGTGGCAAACCGGTGAGCATGTGGCTCTATTAGTATAGGAGATACCTGAAAACATATCACACTTTTCATCATAGTGCTTTTACCAATGCATAAAATGCATGGAGAAGTCATTTCGAATGACTGGTCCTCAGTGTTGTGAGAACGATGACTGGTTAAAATTTTTGGTGGTTTCTTGTTCAGTCCATAGGCCTACATCATGTGGCAAACCGGTGAGCATGTGGCTCTATTAGTATAGGAGATACCTGAAAACATATCACACTTTTCATCATAGTGCTTTTACCAATGCATAAAATGCATGGAGAAGTCATTTCGAATGACTGGTCCTCAGTGTTGTGAGAACGATGACTGGTTAAAATTTTTGGTGGTTTCTTGTTCAGTCCATAGGCCTACATCATGTGGCAAACCGGTGAGCATGTGGCTCTATTAGTATAGGAGATACCTGAAAACATATCACACTTCTTAAACTAGAAGAAGAGGGGACGGGAAGAAAAACATTAGACTCGAACAAAGACGACCCAGGAAAACATACTCAGAAGGGAGGTAAGAACATTTCTAAAACAATCCACAGTGAGGAGATTGGAACAAAACAAAATCCTCTAAACTGCATGCTCGCAAACGCCAGAAGCCTGACAAACAAGATGGAAGATCTAGAAGCAGAAATATCTACAGGTAACTTTGACATAGTGGGAATAACCGAGACATGGTTAGATGAAAGCTATGACTGGGCAGTTAACTTACAGGGTTACAGTCTGTTTAGAAAGGATCGTAAAAATCGGAGAGGAGGAGGGGTTTGTCTCTATGTAAAGTCTTGTCTAAAGTCCACTTTAAGGGAGGATATTAGCGAAGGGAATGAGGATGTCGAGTCCATATGGGTTGAAATTCATGGAGGGAAAAATGGTAACAAAATTCTCATTGGGGTCTGTTACAAACCCCCAAATATAACAGAAAGCATGGAAAGTCTACTTCTAAAGCAGATAGATGAAGCTGCAACCCATAATGAGGTCCTGGTTATGGGGGACTTTAACTACCCGGATATTAACTGGGAAACAGAAACCTGTGAAACCCATAAAGGCAACAGGTTTCTGCTAATAACCAAGAAAAATTATCTTTCACAATTGGTGCAGAATCCAACCAGAGGAGCAGCACTTTTAGACCTAATACTATCTAATAGACCTGACAGAATAACAAATCTGCAGGTGGTTGGGCATTTAGGAAATAGCGACCACAATATTGTGCAGTTTCACCTGTCTTTCACTAGGGGGACTTGTCAGGGAGTCACAAAAACATTGAACTTTAGGAAGGCAAAGTTTGAACAGCTTAGAGATGCCCTTAATCTGGTAGACTGGGACAATATCCTCAGAAATGAGAATACAGATAATAAATGGGAAATGTTTAAGAACATCCTAAATAGGCAGTGTAAGCGGTTTATACCTTGTGGGAATAAAAGGACTAGAAATAGGAAAAACCCAATGTGGCTAAACAAAGAAGTAAGACAGGCAATTAACAGTAAAAAGAAAGCATTTGCACTACTAAAGCAGGATGGCACCATTGAAGCTCTAAAAAACTATAGGGAGAAAAATACTTTATCTAAAAAACTAATTAAAGCTGCCAAAAAGGAAACAGAGAAGCACATTGCTAAGGAGAGTAAAACTAATCCCAAACTGTTCTTCAACTATATCAATAGTAAAAGAATAAAAACTGAAAATGTAGGCCCCTTAAAAAATAGTGAGGAAAGAATGGTTGTAGATGACGAGGAAAAAGCTAACATATTAAACACCTTCTTCTCCACGGTATTCACGGTGGAAAATGAAATGCTAGGTGAAATCCCAAGAAACAATGAAAACCCTATATTAAGGGTCACCAATCTAACCCAAGAAGAGGTGCGAAACCGGCTAAATAAGATTAAAATAGATAAATCTCCTGGTCCGGATGGCATACACCCACGAGTACTAAGAGAACTAAGTAATGTAATAGATAAACCATTATTTCTTATTTTTAGTGACTCTATAGCGACAGGGTCTGTTCCGCAGGACTGGCGCATAGCAAATGTGGTGCCAATATTCAAAAAGGGCTCTAAAAGTGAACCTGGAAATTATAGGCCAGTAAGTCTAACCTCTATTGTTGGTAAAATATTTGAAGGGTTTCTGAGGGATGTTATTCTGGATTATCTCAATGAGAATAACTGTTTAACTCCATATCAGCATGGGTTTATGAGAAATCGCTCCTGTCAAACCAATCTAATCAGTTTTTATGAAGAGGTAAGCTATAGACTGGACCACGGTGAGTCATTGGACGTGGTATATCTCGATTTTTCCAAAGCGTTTGATACCGTGCCGCACAAGAGGTTGGTACACAAAATGAGAATGCTTGGTCTGGGGGAAAATGTGTGTAAATGGGTTAGTAACTGGCTTAGTGATAGAAAGCAGAGGGTGGTTATAAATGGTATAGTCTCTAACTGGGTCGCTGTGACCAGTGGGGTACCGCAGGGGTCAGTATTGGGACCTGTTCTCTTCAACATATTCATTAATGATCTGGTAGAAGGTTTACACAGTAAAATATCGATATTTGCAGATGATACAAAACTATGTAAAGCAGTTAATACAAGAGAAGATAGTATTCTGCTACAGATGGATCTGGATAAGTTGGAAACTTGGGCTGAAAGGTGGCAGATGAGGTTTAACAATGATAAATGTAAGGTTATACACATGGGAAGAGGGAATCAATATCACCATTACACACTGAACGGGAAACCACTGGGTAAATCTGACAGGGAGAAGGACTTGGGGATCCTAGTTAATGATAAACTTACCTGGAGCAGCCAGTGCCAGGCAGCAGCTGCCAAGGCAAACAGGATCATGGGGTGCATTAAAAGAGGTCTGGATACACATGATGAGAGCATTATACTGCCTCTGTACAAATCCCTAGTTAGACCGCACATGGAGTACTGTGTCCAGTTTTGGGCACCGGTGCTCAGGAAGGATATAATGGAACTAGAGAGAGTACAAAGGAGGGCAACAAAATTAATAAAGGGGATGGGAGAACTACAATACCCAGATAGATTAGCGAAATTAGGATTATTTAGTCTAGAAAAAAGACGACTGAGGGGCGATCTAATAACCATGTATAAGTATATAAGGGGACAATACAAATATCTCGCTGAGGATCTGTTTATACCAAGGAAGGTGACGGGCACAAGGGGGCATTCTTTGCGTCTGGAGGAGAGAAGGTTTTTCCACCAACATAGAAGAGGATTCTTTACTGTTAGGGCAGTGAGAATCTGGAATTGCTTGCCTGAGGAGGTGGTGATGGCGAACTCAGTCGAGGGGTTCAAGAGAGGCCTGGATGTCTTCCTGGAGCAGAACAATATTGTATCATACAATTATTAGATTCTGTAGAAGGACGTAGATCTGGGTACTTATTATGATGGAATATAGGCTGAACTGGATGGACAAATGTCTTTTTTCGGCCTTACTAACTATGTTACTATGTTACTATGTTACTTTTCATCATAGTGCTTTTACCAATGCATAAAATGCATGGAGAAGTCATTTCGAATGACTGGTCCTCAGTGTTGTGAGAACGATGACTGGTTAAAATTTTTGGTGGTTTCTTGTTCAGTCCATAGGCCTACATCATGTGGCAAACCGGTGAGCATGTGGCTCTATTAGTATAGGAGATACCTGAAAACATATCACACTTTTCATCATAGTGCTTTTACCAATGCATAAAATGCATGGAGAAGTCATTTCGAATGACTGGTCCTCAGTGTTGTGAGAACGATGACTGGTTAAAATTTTTGGTGGTTTCTTGTTCAGTCCATAGGCCTACATCATGTGGCAAACCGGTGAGCATGTGGCTCTATTAGTATAGGAGATACCTGAAAACATATCACACTTTTCATCATAGTGCTTTTACCAATGCATAAAATGCATGGAGAAGTCATTTCGAATGACTGGTCCTCAGTGTTGTGAGAACGATGACTGGTTAAACTTTTTGGTGGTTTCTTGTTCAGTCCATAGGCCTACATCATGTGGCAAACCGGTGAGCATGTGGCTCTATTAGTATAGGAGATACCTGAAAACATATCACACTTTTCATCATAGTGCTTTTACCAATGCATAAAATGCATGGAGAAGTCATTTCGAATGACTGGTCCTCAGTGTTGTGAGAACGATGACTGGTTAAAATTTTTGGTGGTTTCTTGTTCAGTCCATAGGCCTACATCATGTGGCAAACCGGTGAGCATGTGGCTCTATTAGTATAGGAGATACCTGAAAACATATCACACTTTTCATCATAGTGCTTTTACCAATGCATAAAATGCATGGAGAAGTCATTTCGAATGACTGGTCCTCAGTGTTGTGAGAACGATGACTGGTTAAAATTTTTGGTGGTTTCTTGTTCAGTCCATAGGCCTACATCATGTGGCAAACCGGTGAGCATGTGGCTCTATTAGTATAGGAGATACCTGAAAACATATCACACTTTTCATCATAGTGCTTTTACCAATGCATAAAATGCATGGAGAAGTCATTTCGAATGACTGGTCCTCAGTGTTGTGAGAACGATGACTGGTTAAAATTTTTGGTGGTTTCTTGTTCAGTCCATAGGCCTACATCATGTGGCAAACCGGTGAGCATGTGGCTCTATTAGTATAGGAGATACCTGAAAACATATCACACTTTTCATCATAGTGCTTTTACCAATGCATAAAATGCATGGAGAAGTCATTTCGAATTACTGGTCCTCAGTGTTGTGAGAACGATGACTGGTTAAAATTTTTGGTGGTTTCTTGTTCAGGCCATAGGCCTACATCATGTGGCAAACCGGTGAGCATGTGGCTCTATTAGTATAGGAGATACCTGAAAACATATCACACTTTTCATCATAGTGCTTTTACCAATGCATAAAATGCATGGAGAAGTCATTTCGAATGACTGGTCCTCAGTGTTGTGAGAACGATGACTGGTTAAAATTTTTGGTGGTTTCTTGTTCAGGCCATAGGCCTACATCATGTGGCAAACCGGTGAGCATGTGGCTCTATTAGTATAGGAGATACCTGAAAACATATCACACTTTTCATCATAGTGCTTTTACCAATGCATAAAATGCATGGAGAAGTCATTTCGAATGACTGGTCCTCAGTGTTGTGAGAACGATGACTGGTTAAAATTTTTGGTGGTTTCTTGTTCAGTCCATAGGCCTACATCATGTGGCAAACCGGTGAGAATGTGGCTCTATTAGTATAGGAGATACCTGAAAACATATCACACTTTTCATCATAGTGCTTTTACCAATGCATAAAATGCATGGAGAAGTCATTTCGAATGACTGGTCCTCAGTGTTGTGAGAACGATGACTGGTTAAAATTTTTGGTGGTTTCTTGCTCAGTCCATAGGCCTACATCATGTGGCAAACCGGTGAGCATGTGGCTCTATTAGTATAGGAGATACCTGAAAACATATCACACTTTTCATCATAGTGCTTTTACCAATGCATAAAATGCATGGAGAAGTCATTTCGAATGACTGGTCCTCAGTGTTGTGAGAACGATGACTGGTTAAAATTTTTGGTGGTTTCTTGTTCAGTCCATAGGCCTACATCATGTGGCAAACCGGTGAGCATGTGGCTCTATTAGTATAGGAGATACCTGAAAACATATCACACTTTTCATCATAGTGCTTTTACCAATGCATAAAATGCATGGAGAAGTCATTTCGAATGACTGGTCCTCAGTGTTGTGAGAACGATGACTGGTTAAAATTTTTGGTGGTTTCTTGTTCAGTCCATAGGCCTACATCATGTGGCAAACCGGTGAGCATGTGGCTCTATTAGTATAGGAGATACCTGAAAACATATCACACTTTTCATCATAGTGCTTTTACCAATGCATAAAATGCATGGAGAAGTCATTTCGAATGACTGGTCCTCAGTGTTGTGAGAACGATGACTGGTTAAAATTTTTGGTGGTTTCTTGTTCAGTCCATAGGCCTACATCATGTGGCAAACCGGTGAGCATGTGGCTCTATTAGTATAGGAGATACCTGAAAACATATCACACTTTTCATCATAGTGCTTTTACCAATGCATAAAATGCATGGAGAAGTCATTTCGAATGACTGGTCCTCAGTGTTGTGAGAACGATGACTGGTTAAAATTTTTGGTGGTTTCTTGTTCAGTCCATAGGCCTACATCATGTGGCAAACCGGTGAGCATGTGGCTCTATTAGTATAGGAGATACCTGAAAACATATCACACTTTTCATCATAGTGCTTTTACCAATGCATAAAATGCATGGAGAAGTCATTTCGAATGACTGGTCCTCAGTGTTGTGAGAACGATGACTGGTTAAAATTTTTGGTGGTTTCTTGTTCAGTCCATAGGCCTACATCATGTGGCAAACCGGTGAGCATGTGGCTCTATTAGTATAGGAGATACCTGAAAACATATCACACTTTTCATCATAGTGCTTTTACCAATGCATAAAATGCATGGAGAAGTCATTTCGAATGACTGGTCCTCAGTGTTGTGAGAACGATGACTGGTTAAAATTTTTGGTGGTTTCTTGTTCAGTCCATAGGCCTACATCATGTGGCAAACCGGTGAGCATGTGGCTCTATTAGTATAGGAGATACCTGAAAACATATCACACTTTTCATCATAGTGCTTTTACCAATGCATAAAATGCATGGAGAAGTCATTTCGAATGACTGGTCCTCAGTGTTGTGAGAACGATGACTGGTTAAAATTTTTGGTGGTTTCTTGTTCAGTCCATAGGCCTACATCATGTGGCAAACCGGTGAGCATGTGGCTCTATTAGTATAGGAGATACCTGAAAACATATCACACTTTTCATCATAGTGCTTTTACCAATGCATAAAATGCATGGAGAAGTCATTTCGAATGACTGGTCCTCAGTGTTGTGAGAACGATGACTGGTTAAAATTTTTGGTGGTTTCTTGTTCAGTCCATAGGCCTACATCATGTGGCAAACCGGTGAGCATGTGGCTGTATTAGTATAGGAGATACCTGAAAACATATCACACTTTTCATCATAGTGCTTTTACCAATGCATAAAATGCATGGAGAAGTCATTTCGAATGACTGGTCCTCAGTGTTGTGAGAACGATGACTGGTTAAAATTTTTGGTGGTTTCTTGTTCAGTCCATAGGCCTACATCATGTGGCAAACCGGTGAGCATGTGGCTCTATTAGTATAGGAGATACCTGAAAACATATCACACTTTTCATCATAGTGCTTTTACCAATGCATAAAATGCATGGAGAAGTCATTTCGAATGACTGGTCCTCAGTGTTGTGAGAACGATGACTGGTTAAAATTTTTGGTGGTTTCTTGTTCAGTCCATAGGCCTACATCATGTGGCAAACCGGTGAGCATGTGGCTCTATTAGTATAGGAGATACCTGAAAACATATCACACTTTTCATCATAGTGCTTTTACCAATGCATAAAATGCATGGAGAAGTCATTTCGAATGACTGGTCCTCAGTGTTGTGAGAACGATGACTGGTTAAAATTTTTGGTGGTTTCTTGTTCAGTCCATAGGCCTACATCATGTGGCAAACCGGTGAGCATGTGGCTCTATTAGTATAGGAGATACCTGAAAACATATCACACTTTTCATCATAGTGCTTTTACCAATGCATAAAATGCATGGAGAAGTCATTTCGAATGACTGGTCCTCAGTGTTGTGAGAACGATGACTGGTTAAAATTTTTGGTGGTTTCTTGTTCAGGCCATAGGCCTACATCATGTGGCAAAACGGTGAGCATGTGGCTCTATTAGTATAGGAGATACCTGAAAACATATCACACTTTTCATCATAGTGCTTTTACCAATGCATAAAATGCATGGAGAAGTCATTTCGAATGACTGGTCCTCAGTGTTGTGAGAACGATGACTGGTTAAAATTTTTGGTGGTTTCTTGTTCAGTCCATAGGCCTACATCATGTGGCAAACCGGTGAGCATGTGGCTCTATTAGTATAGGAGATACCTGAAAACATATCACACTTTTCATCATAGTGCTTTTACCAATGCATAAAATGCATGGAGAAGTCATTTCGAATGACTGGTCCTCAGTGTTGTGAGAACGATGACTGGTTAAAATTTTTGGTGGTTTCTTGTTCAGTCCATAGGCCTACATCATGTGGCAAACCGGTGAGCATGTGGCTCTATTAGTATAGGAGATACCTGAAAACATATCACACTTTTCATCATAGTGCTTTTACCAATGCATAAAATGCATGGAGAAGTCATTTCGAATGACTGGTCCTCAGTGTTGTGAGAACGATGACTGGTTAAAATTTTTGGTGGTTTCTTGTTCAGTCCATAGGCCTACATCATGTGGCAAACCGGTGAGCATGTGGCTCTATTAGTATAGGAGATACCTGAAAACATATCACACTTTTCATCATAGTGCTTTTACCAATGCATAAAATGCATGGAGAAGTCATTTCGAATGACTGGTCCTCAGTGTTGTGAGAACGATGACTGGTTAAAATTTTTGGTGGTTTCTTGTTCAGTCCATAGGCCTACATCATGTGGCAAACCGGTGAGCATGTGGCTCTATTAGTATAGGAGATACCTGAAAACATATCACACTTTTCATCATAGTGCTTTTACCAATGCATAAAATGCATGGAGAAGTCATTTCGAATGACTGGTCCTCAGTGTTGTGAGAACGATGACTGGTTAAAATTTTTGGTGGTTTCTTGTTCAGTCCATAGGCCTACATCATGTGGCAAACCGGTGAGCATGTGGCTCTATTAGTATAGGAGATACCTGAAAACATATCACACTTTTCATCATAGTGCTTTTACCAATGCATAAAATGCATGGAGAAGTCATTTCGAATGACTGGTCCTCAGTGTTGTGAGAACGATGACTGGTTAAAATTTTTGGTGGTTTCTTGTTCAGTCCATAGGCCTACATCATGTGGCAAACCGGTGAGCATGTGGCTCTATTAGTATAGGAGATACCTGAAAACATATCACACTTTTCATCATAGTGCTTTTACCAATGCATAAAATGCATGGAGAAGTCATTTCGAATGACTGGTCCTCAGTGTTGTGAGAACGATGACTGGTTAAAATTTTTGGTGGTTTCTTGTTCAGTCCATAGGCCTACATCATGTGGCAAACCGGTGAGCATGTGGCTCTATTAGTATAGGAGATACCTGAAAACATATCACACTTTTCATCATAGTGCTTTTACCAATGCATAAAATGCATGGAGAAGTCATTTCGAATGACTGGTCCTCAGTGTTGTGAGAACGATGACTGGTTAAAATTTTTGGTGGTTTCTTGTTCAGTCCATAGGCCTACATCATGTGGCAAACCGGTGAGCATGTGGCTGTATTAGTATAGGAGATACCTGAAAACATATCACACTTTTCATCATAGTGCTTTTACCAATGCATAAAATGCATGGAGAAGTCATTTCGAATGACTGGTCCTCAGTGTTGTGAGAACGATGACTGGTTAAAATTTTTGGTGGTTTCTTGTTCAGTCCATAGGCCTACATCATGTGGCAAACCGGTGAGCATGTGGCTCTATTAGTATAGGAGATACCTGAAAACATATCACACTTTTCATCATAGTGCTTTTACCAATGCATAAAATGCATGGAGAAGTCATTTCGAATGACTGGTCCTCAGTGTTGTGAGAACGATGACTGGTTAAAATTTTTGGTGGTTTCTTGTTCAGTCCATAGGCCTACATCATGTGGAAAACCGGTGAGCATGTGGCTCTATTAGTATAGGAGATACCTGAAAACATATCACACTTTTCATCATAGTGCTTTTACCAATGCATAAAATGCATGGAGAAGTCATTTCGAATGACTGGTCCTCAGTGTTGTGAGAACGATGACTGGTTAAAATTTTTGGTGGTTTCTTGTTCAGTCCATAGGCCTACATCATGTGGCAAACCGGTGAGCATGTGGCTCTATTAGTATAGGAGATACCTGAAAACATATCACACTTTTCATCATAGTGCTTTTACCAATGCATAAAATGCATGGAGAAGTCATTTCGAATGACTGGTCCTCAGTGTTGTGAGAACGATGACTGGTTAAAATTTTTGGTGGTTTCTTGTTCAGGCCATAGGCCTACATCATGTGGCAAAACGGTGAGCATGTGGCTCTATTAGTATAGGAGATACCTGAAAACATATCACACTTTTCATCATAGTGCTTTTACCAATGCATAAAATGCATGGAGAAGTCATTTCGAATGACTGGTCCTCAGTGTTGTGAGAACGACGACTGGTTAAAATTTTTGGTGGTTTCTTGTTCAGTCCATAGGCCTACATCATGTGGCAAACCGGTGAGCATGTGGCTCTATTAGTATAGGAGATACCTGAAAACATATCACACTTTTCATCATAGTGCTTTTACCAATGCATAAAATGCATGGAGAAGTCATTTCGAATGACTGGTCCTCAGTGTTGTGAGAACGATGACTGGTTAAAATTTTTGGTGGTTTCTTGTTCAGTCCATAGGCCTACATCATGTGGAAAACCGGTGAGCATGTGGCTCTATTAGTATAGGAGATACCTGAAAACATATCACACTTTTCATCATAGTGCTTTTACCAATGCATAAAATGCATGGAGAAGTCATTTCGAATGACTGGTCCTCAGTGTTGTGAGAACGATGACTGGTTAAAATTTTTGGTGGTTTCTTGTTCAGTCCATAGGCCTACATCATGTGGCAAACCGGTGAGCATGTGGCTCTATTAGTATAGGAGATACCTGAAAACATATCACACTTTTCATCATAGTGCTTTTACCAATGCATAAAATGCATGGAGAAGTCATTTCGAATGACTGGTCCTCAGTGTTGTGAGAACGATGACTGGTTAAAATTTTTGGTGGTTTCTTGTTCAGTCCATAGGCCTACATCATGTGGCAAACCGGTGAGCATGTGGCTCTATTAGTATAGGAGATACCTGAAAACATATCACACTTTTCATCATAGTGCTTTTACCAATGCATAAAATGCATGGAGAAGTCATTTCGAATGACTGGTCCTCAGTGTTGTGAGAACGATGACTGGTTAAAATTTTTGGTGGTTTCTTGTTCAGGCCATAGGCCTACATCATGTGGCAAAACGGTGAGCATGTGGCTCTATTAGTATAGGAGATACCTGAAAACATATCACACTTTTCATCATAGTGCTTTTACCAATGCATAAAATGCATGGAGAAGTCATTTCGAATGACTGGTCCTCAGTGTTGTGAGAACGATGACTGGTTAAAATTTTTGGTGGTTTCTTGTTCAGTCCATAGGCCTACATCATGTGGCAAACCGGTGAGCATGTGGCTCTATTAGTATAGGAGATACCTGAAAACATATCACACTTTTCATCATAGTGCTTTTACCAATGCATAAAATGCATGGAGAAGTCATTTCGAATGACTGGTCCTCAGTGTTGTGAGAACGATGACTGGTTAAAATTTTTGGTGGTTTCTTGTTCAGTCCATAGGCCTACATCATGTGGCAAACCGGTGAGCATGTGGCTCTATTAGTATAGGAGATACCTGAAAACATATCACACTTTTCATCATAGTGCTTTTACCAATGCATAAAATGCATGGAGAAGTCATTTCGAATGACTGGTCCTCAGTGTTGTGAGAAAGATGACTGGTTAAAATTTTTGGTGGTTTCTTGTTCAGTCCATAGGCCTACATCATGTGGCAAACCGGTGAGCATGTGGCTCTATTAGTATAGGAGATACCTGAAAACATATCACACTTTTCATCATAGTGCTTTTACCAATGCATAAAATGCATGGAGAAGTCATTTCGAATGACTGGTCCTCAGTGTTGTGAGAACGATGACTGGTTAAATTTTTGGTGGTTTCTTGTTCAGTCCATAGGCCTACATCATGTGGAAAACCGGTGAGCATGTGGCTCTATTAGTATAGGAGATACCTGAAAACATATCACACTTTTCATCATAGTGCTTTTACCAATGCATAAAATGCATGGAGAAGTCATTTCGAATGACTGGTCCTCAGTGTTGTGAGAACGATGACTGGTTAAAATTTTTGGTGGTTTCTTGTTCAGTCCATAGGCCTACATCATGTGACAAACCGGTGAGCATGTGGCTCTATTAGTATAGGAGATACCTGAAAACATATCACACTTTTCATCATAGTGCTTTTACCAATGCATAAAATGCATGGAGAAGTCATTTCGAATGACTGGTCCTCAGTGTTGTGAGAACGATGACTGGTTAAAATTTTTGGTGGTTTCTTGTTCAGTCCATAGGCCTACATCATGTGGCAAACCGGTGAGCATGTGGCTCTATTAGTATAGGAGATACCTGAAAACATATCACACTTTTCATCATAGTGCTTTTACCAATGCATAAAATGCATGGAGAAGTCATTTCGAATGACTGGTCCTCAGTGTTGTGAGAACGATGACTGGTTAAAATTTTTGGTGGTTTCTTGTTCAGGCCATAGGCCTACATCATGTGGCAAAACGGTGAGCATGTGGCTCTATTAGTATAGGAGATACCTGAAAACATATCACACTTTTCATCATAGTGCTTTTACCAATGCATAAAATGCATGGAGAAGTCATTTCGAATGACTGGTCCTCAGTGTTGTGAGAACGATGACTGGTTAAAATTTTTGGTGGTTTCTTGTTCAGTCCATAGGCCTACATCATGTGGCAAACCGGTGAGCATGTGGCTCTATTAGTATAGGAGATACCTGAAAACATATCACACTTTTCATCATAGTGCTTTTACCAATGCATAAAATGCATGGAGAAGTCATTTCGAATGACTGGTCCTCAGTGTTGTGAGAACGATGACTGGTTAAAATTTTTGGTGGTTTCTTGTTCAGTCCATAGGCCTACATCATGTGGAAAACCGGTGAGCATGTGGCTCTATTAGTATAGGAGATACCTGAAAACATATCACACTTTTCATCATAGTGCTTTTACCAATGCATAAAATGCATGGAGAAGTCATTTCGAATGACTGGTCCTCAGTGTTGTGAGAACGATGACTGGTTAAAATTTTTGGTGGTTTCTTGTTCAGTCCATAGGCCTACATCATGTGGCAAACCGGTGAGCATGTGGCTCTATTAGTATAGGAGATACCTGAAAACATATCACACTTTTCATCATAGTGCTTTTACCAATGCATAAAATGCATGGAGAAGTCATTTCGAATGACTGGTCCTCAGTGTTGTGAGAACGATGACTGGTTAAAATTTTTGGTGGTTTCTTGTTCAGTCCATAGGCCTACATCATGTGGCAAACCGGTGAGCATGTGGCTCTATTAGTATAGGAGATACCTGAAAACATATCACACTTTTCATCATAGTGCTTTTACCAATGCATAAAATGCATGGAGAAGTCATTTCGAATGACTGGTCCTCAGTGTTGTGAGAACGATGACTGGTTAAAATTTTTGGTGGTTTCTTGTTCAGGCCATAGGCCTACATCATGTGGCAAAACGGTGAGCATGTGGCTCTATTAGTATAGGAGATACCTGAAAACATATCACACTTTTCATCATAGTGCTTTTACCAATGCATAAAATGCATGGAGAAGTCATTTCGAATGACTGGTCCTCAGTGTTGTGAGAACGATGACTGGTTAAAATTTTTGGTGGTTTCTTGTTCAGTCCATAGGCCTACATCATGTGGCAAACCGGTGAGCATGTGGCTCTATTAGTATAGGAGATACCTGAAAACATATCACACTTTTCATCATAGTGCTTTTACCAATGCATAAAATGCATGGAGAAGTCATTTCGAATGACTGGTCCTCAGTGTTGTGAGAACGATGACTGGTTAAAATTTTTGGTGGTTTCTTGTTCAGTCCATAGGCCTACATCATGTGGCAAACCGGTGAGCATGTGGCTCTATTAGTATAGGAGATACCTGAAAACATATCACACTTTTCATCATAGTGCTTTTACCAATGCATAAAATGCATGGAGAAGTCATTTCGAATGACTGGTCCTCAGTGTTGTGAGAACGATGACTGGTTAAAATTTTTGGTGGTTTCTTGTTCAGTCCATAGGCCTACATCATGTGGCAAACCGGTGAGCATGTGGCTCTATTAGTATAGGAGATACCTGAAAACATATCACACTTTTCATCATAGTGCTTTTACCAATGCATAAAATGCATGGAGAAGTCATTTCGAATGACTGGTCCTCAGTGTTGTGAGAACGATGACTGGTTAAAATTTTTGGTGGTTTCTTGTTCAGTCCATAGGCCTACATCATGTGGCAAACCGGTGAGCATGTGGCTCTATTAGTATAGGAGATACCTGAAAACATATCACACTTTTCATCATAGTGCTTTTACCAATGCATAAAATGCATGGAGAAGTCATTTCGAATGACTGGTCCTCAGTGTTGTGAGAACGATGACTGGTTAAAATTTTTGGTGGTTTCTTGTTCAGTCCATAGGCCTACATCATGTGGCAAACCGGTGAGCATGTGGCTGTATTAGTATAGGAGATACCTGAAAACATATCACACTTTTCATCATAGTGCTTTTACCAATGCATAAAATGCATGGAGAAGTCATTTCGAATGACTGGTCCTCAGTGTTGTGAGAACGATGACTGGTTAAAATTTTTGGTGGTTTCTTGTTCAGTCCATAGGCCTACATCATGTGGCAAACCGGTGAGCATGTGGCTCTATTAGTATAGGAGATACCTGAAAACATATCACACTTTTCATCATAGTGCTTTTACCAATGCATAAAATGCATGGAGAAGTCATTTCGAATGACTGGTCCTCAGTGTTGTGAGAACGATGACTGGTTAAAATTTTTGGTGGTTTCTTGTTCAGTCCATAGGCCTACATCATGTGGCAAACCGGTGAGCATGTGGCTCTATTAGTATAGGAGATACCTGAAAACATATCACACTTTTCATCATAGTGCTTTTACCAATGCATAAAATGCATGGAGAAGTCATTTCGAATGACTGGTCCTCAGTGTTGTGAGAACGATGACTGGTTAAAATTTTTGGTGGTTTCTTGTTCAGTCCATAGGCCTACATCATGTGGCAAACCGGTGAGCATGTGGCTCTATTAGTATAGGAGATACCTGAAAACATATCACACTTTTCATCATAGTGCTTTTACCAATGCATAAAATGCATGGAGAAGTCATTTCGAATGACTGGTCCTCAGTGTTGTGAGAACGATGACTGGTTAAAATTTTTGGTGGTTTCTTGTTCAGTCCATAGGCCTACATCATGTGGCAAACCGGTGAGCATGTGGCTCTATTAGTATAGGAGATACCTGAAAACATATCACACTTTTCATCATAGTGCTTTTACCAATGCATAAAATGCATGGAGAAGTCATTTCGAATGACTGGTCCTCAGTGTTGTGAGAACGATGACTGGTTAAAATTTTTGGTGGTTTCTTGTTCAGGCCATAGGCCTACATCATGTGGCAAAACGGTGAGCATGTGGCTCTATTAGTATAGGAGATACCTGAAAACATATCACACTTTTCATCATAGTGCTTTTACCAATGCATAAAATGCATGGAGAAGTCATTTCGAATGACTGGTCCTCAGTGTTGTGAGAACGATGACTGGTTAAAATTTTTGGTGGTTTCTTGTTCAGTCCATAGGCCTACATCATGTGGAAAACCGGTGAGCATGTGGCTCTATTAGTATAGGAGATACCTGAAAACATATCACACTTTTCATCATAGTGCTTTTACCAATGCATAAAATGCATGGAGAAGTCATTTCGAATGACTGGTCCTCAGTGTTGTGAGAACGATGACTGGTTAAAATTTTTGGTGGTTTCTTGTTCAGTCCATAGGCCTACATCATGTGGAAAACCGGTGAGCATGTGGCTCTATTAGTATAGGAGATACCTGAAAACATATCACACTTTTCATCATAGTGCTTTTACCAATGCATAAAATGCATGGAGAAGTCATTTCGAATGACTGGTCCTCAGTGTTGTGAGAACGATGACTGGTTAAAATTTTTGGTGGTTTCTTGTTCAGTCCATAGGCCTACATCATGTGGCAAACCGGTGAGCATGTGGCTCTATTAGTATAGGAGATACCTGAAAACATATCACACTTTTCATCATAGTGCTTTTACCAATGCATAAAATGCATGGAGAAGTCATTTCGAATGACTGGTCCTCAGTGTTGTGAGAACGATGACTGGTTAAAATTTTTGGTGGTTTCTTGTTCAGTCCATAGGCCTACATCATGTGGCAAACCGGTGAGCATGTGGCTCTATTAGTATAGGAGATACCTGAAAACATATCACACTTTTCATCATAGTGCTTTTACCAATGCATAAAATGCATGGAGAAGTCATTTCGAATGACTGGTCCTCAGTGTTGTGAGAACGATGACTGGTTAAAATTTTTGGTGGTTTCTTGTTCAGGCCATAGGCCTACATCATGTGGCAAAACGGTGAGCATGTGGCTCTATTAGTATAGGAGATACCTGAAAACATATCACACTTTTCATCATAGTGCTTTTACCAATGCATAAAATGCATGGAGAAGTCATTTCGAATGACTGGTCCTCAGTGTTGTGAGAACGATGACTGGTTAAAATTTTTGGTGGTTTCTTGTTCAGTCCATAGGCCTACATCATGTGGCAAACCGGTGAGCATGTGGCTCTATTAGTATAGGAGATACCTGAAAACATATCACACTTTTCATCATAGTGCTTTTACCAATGCATAAAATGCATGGAGAAGTCATTTCGAATGACTGGTCCTCAGTGTTGTGAGAACGATGACTGGTTAAAATTTTTGGTGGTTTCTTGTTCAGTCCATAGGCCTACATCATGTGGCAAACCGGTGAGCATGTGGCTCTATTAGTATAGGAGATACCTGAAAACATATCACACTTTTCATCATAGTGCTTTTACCAATGCATAAAATGCATGGAGAAGTCATTTCGAATGACTGGTCCTCAGTGTTGTGAGAACGATGACTGGTTAAAATTTTTGGTGGTTTCTTGTTCAGTCCATAGGCCTACATCATGTGGCAAACCGGTGAGCATGTGGCTCTATTAGTATAGGAGATACCTGAAAACATATCACACTTTTCATCATAGTGCTTTTACCAATGCATAAAATGCATGGAGAAGTCATTTCGAATGACTGGTCCTCAGTGTTGTGAGAACGATGACTGGTTAAAATTTTTGGTGGTTTCTTGTTCAGTCCATAGGCCTACATCATGTGGAAAACCGGTGAGCATGTGGCTCTATTAGTATAGGAGATACCTGAAAACATATCACACTTTTCATCATAGTGCTTTTACCAATGCATAAAATGCATGGAGAAGTCATTTCGAATGACTGGTCCTCAGTGTTGTGAGAACGATGACTGGTTAAAATTTTTGGTGGTTTCTTGTTCAGTCCATAGGCCTACATCATGTGACAAACCGGTGAGCATGTGGCTCTATTAGTATAGGAGATACCTGAAAACATATCACACTTTTCATCATAGTGCTTTTACCAATGCATAAAATGCATGGAGAAGTCATTTCGAATGACTGGTCCTCAGTGTTGTGAGAACGATGACTGGTTAAAATTTTTGGTGGTTTCTTGTTCAGTCCATAGGCCTACATCATGTGGCAAATCGGTGAGCATGTGGCTCTATTAGTATAGGAGATACCTGAAAACATATCACACTTTTCATCATAGTGCTTTTACCAATGCATAAAATGCATGGAGAAGTCATTTCGAATGACTGGTCCTCAGTGTTGTGAGAACGATGACTGGTTAACATTTTTGGTGGTTTCTTGTTCAGGCCATAGGCCTACATCATGTGGCAAAACGGTGAGCATGTGGCTCTATTAGTATAGGAGATACCTGAAAACATATCACACTTTTCATCATAGTGCTTTTACCAATGCATAAAATGCATGGAGAAGTCATTTCGAATGACTGGTCCTCAGTGTTGTGAGAACGATGACTGGTTAAAATTTTTGGTGGTTTCTTGTTCAGTCCATAGGCCTACATCATGTGGCAAACCGGTGAGCATGTGGCTCTATTAGTATAGGAGATACCTGAAAACATATCACACTTTTCATCATAGTGCTTTTACCAATGCATAAAATGCATGGAGAAGTCATTTCGAATGACTGGTCCTCAGTGTTGTGAGAACGATGACTGGTTAAAATTTTTGGTGGTTTCTTGTTCAGTCCATAGGCCTACATCATGTGGCAAATCGGTGAGCATGTGGCTCTATTAGTATAGGAGATACCTGAAAACATATCACACTTTTCATCATAGTGCTTTTACCAATGCAGTAAAATGCATGGAGAAGTCATTTCGAATGACTGGTCCTCAGTGTTGTGAGAACGATGACTGGTTAAAATTTTTGGTGGTTTCTTGTTCAGTCCATAGGCCTACATCATGTGGCAAAACCGGTGAGCATGTGGCTCTATTAGTATAGGGAGATACCTGAAAACATATCACACTTTTCATCATAGTGCTTTTACCAATGCATAAAATGCATGGAGAAGTCATTTCGAATGACTGGTCCTCAGTGTTTGTGAGAACGATGACTGGTTAAATTTTTGGTGGTTTCTTGTTCAGTCCATAGGCCTACATCATGTGGCAAACCGGTGAGCATGTGGCTCTATTAGTATAGGAGATACCTGAAAACATATCACACTTTTCATCATAGTGCTTTTACCAATGCATAAAATGCATGGAGAAGTCATTTCGAATGACTGGTCCTCAGTGTTGTGAGAACGATGACTGGTTAAAATTTTTGGTGGTTTCTTGTTCAGGCCATAGGCCTACATCATGTGGCAAAACGGTGAGCATGTGGCTCTATTAGTATAGGAGATACCTGAAAACATATCACACTTTTCATCATAGTGCTTTTACCAATGCATAAAATGCATGGAGAAGTCATTTCGAATGACTGGTCCCTCAGTGTTTGTGAGAACGATGACTGGTTAAAATTTTTGGTGGTTTCTTGTTCAGTCCATAGGCCTACATCATGTGGCAAACCGGTGAGCATGTGGCTCTATTAGTATAGGAGATACCTGAAAACATATCACACTTTTCATCATAGTGCTTTTACCAATGCATAAAATGCATGGAGAAGTCATTTCGAATGACTGGTCCTCAGTGTTGTGAGAACGATGACTGGTTAAATTTTTGGTGGTTTCTTGTTTCAGTCCATAGGCCTACATCATGTGGCAAACCGGTGAGCATGTGGCTCTATTAGTATAGGAGATACCTGAAAACATATCACACTTTTCATCATAGTGCTTTTACCAATGCATAAAATGCATGGAGAAGTCATTTCGAATGACTGGTCCTCAGTGTTGTGAGAACGATGACTGGTTAAAATTTTTGGTGGTTTCTTGTTCAGTCCATAGGCCTACATCATGTGGCAAACCGGTGAGCATGTGGCTCTATTAGTATAGGAGATACCTGAAAACATATCACACTTTTCATCATAGTGCTTTTTACCAATGCATAAAATGCATGGAGAAGTCATTTCGAATGGACTGGTCCTCAGTGTTGTGAGAACGATGACTGGTTAAAATTTTTGGTGGTTTCTTGTTCAGTCCATAGGCCTACATCATGTGGCAAACCGGTGAGCATGTGGCTCTATTAGTATAGGAGATACCTGAAAACATATCACACTTTTCATCATAGTGCTTTTACCAATGCATAAAATGCATGGAGAAGTCATTTCGAATGACTGGTCCTCAGTGTTGTGAGAACGATGACTGGTTAAAATTTTTGGTGGTTTCTTGTTCAGTCCATAGGCCTACATCATGTGGCAAACCGGTGAGCATGTGGCTCTATTAGTATAGGAGATACCTGAAAACATATCACACTTTTCATCATAGTGCTTTTACCAATGCATAAAATGCATGGAGAAGTCATTTCGAATGACTGGTCCTCAGTGTTGTGAGAACGATGACTGGTTAAAATTTTTGGTGGTTTCTTGTTCAGTCCATAGGCCTACATCATGTGGCAAACCGGTGAGCATGTGGCTCTATTAGTATAGGAGATACCTGAAAACATATCACACTTTTCATCATAGTGCTTTTACCAATGCATAAAATGCATGGAGAAGTCATTTCGAATGACTGGTCCTCAGTGTTGTGAGAACGATGACTGGTTAAAATTTTTGGTGGTTTCTTGTTCAGTCCATAGGCCTACATCATGTGGCAAACCGGTGAGCATGTGGCTGTATTAGTATAGGAGATACCTGAAAAACATATCACACTTTTCATCATAGTGCTTTTACCAATGCATAAAATGCATGGAGAAGTCATTTCGAATGACTGGTCCTCAGTGTTGTGAGAACGATGACTGGTTAAAATTTTTGGTGGTTTCTTGTTCAGTCCATAGGCCCTACATCATGTGGCAAACCGGTGAGCATGTGGCTCTATATTAGTATAGGAGATACCTGAAAACATATCACACTTTTCATCATAGTGCTTTTACCAATGCATAAAATGCATGGAGAAGTCATTTCGAATGACTGGTCCTCAGTGTTGTGAGAACGATGACTGGTTAAAATTTTTGGTGGTTTCTTGTTCAGTCCATAGGCCTACATCATGTGGAAAACCGGTGAGCATGTGGCTCTATTAGTATAGGAGATACCTGAAAACATATCACACTTTTCATCATAGTGCTTTTACCAATGCATAAAATGCATGGAGAAGTCATTTCGAATGACTGGTCCTCAGTGTTGTGAGAACGATGACTGGTTAAAATTTTTGGTGGTTTCTTGTTCAGTCCATAGGCCTACATCATGTGGCAAACCGGTGAGCATGTGGCTCTATTAGTATAGGAGATACCTGAAAACATATCACACTTTTCATCATAGTGCTTTTACCAATGCATAAAATGCATGGAGAAGTCATTTCGAATGACTGGTCCTCAGTGTTGTGAGAACGATGACTGGTTAAAATTTTTGGTGGTTTCTTGTTCAGTCCATAGGCCTACATCATGTGGCAAACCGGTGAGCATGTGGCTCTATTAGTATAGGAGATACCTGAAAACATATCACACTTTTCATCATAGTGCATAAAATGCATGGAGAAGTCATTTCGAATGACTGGTCCTCAGTGTTGTGAGAACGATGACTGGTTAAAATTGTTGGTGGTTTCTTGTTCAGTCCATAGGCCTACATCATGTGGCAAACCGGTGAGCATGTGGCTCTATTAGTATAGGAGATACCTGAAAACATATCACACTTTTCATCATAGTGCTTTTACCAATGCATAAAATGCATGGAGAAGTCATTTCGAATGACTGGTCCTCAGTGTTGTGAGAACGATGACTGGTTAAAATTTTTGGTGGTTTCTTGTTCAGTCCATAGGCCTACATTATGTGGCAAACCGGTGAGCATGTGGCTCTATTAGTATAGGAGATACCTGAAAACATATCACACTTTTCATCATAGTGCTTTTACCAATGCATAAAATGCATGGAGAAGTCATTTCGAATGACTGGTCCTCAGTGTTGTGAGAACGATGACTGGTTAAAATTTTTGGTGGTTTCTTGTTCAGTCCATAGGCCTACATCATGTGGCAAACCGGTGAGCATGTGGCTCTATTAGTATAGGAGATACCTGAAAACATATCACACTTTTCATCATAGTGCTTTTACCAATGCATAAAATGCATGGAGAAGTCATTTCGAATGACTGGTCCTCAGTGTTGTGAGAACGATGACTGGTTAAAATTTTTGGTGGTTTCTTGTTCAGTCCATAGGCCTACATCATGTGGCAAACCGGTGAGCATGTGGCTCTATTAGTATAGGAGATACCTGAAAACATATCACACTTTTCATCATAGTGCTTTTACCAATGCATAAAATGCATGGAGAAGTCATTTCGAATGACTGGTCCTCAGTGTTGTGAGAACGATGACTGGTTAAAATTTTTGGTGGTTTCTTGTTCAGTCCATAGGCCTACATCATGTGGCAAACCGGTGAGCATGTGGCTCTATTAGTATAGGAGATACCTGAAAACATATCACACTTTTCATCATAGTGCTTTTACCAATGCATAAAATGCATGGAGAAGTCATTTCGAATGACTGGTCCTCAGTGTTGTGAGAACGATGACTGGTTAAAATTTTTGGTGGTTTCTTGTTCAGTCCATAGGCCTACATCATGTGGCAAACCGGTGAGCATGTGGCTCTATTAGTATAGGAGATACCTAAAAACATATCATACTTTTCATCATAGTGCTTTTACCAATGCATAAAATGCATGGAGAAGTCATTTCGAATGACTGGTCCTCAGTGTTGTGAGAACGATGACTGGTTAAAATTTTTGGTGGTTTCTTGTTCAGTCCATAGGCCTACATCATGTGGCAAACCGGTGAGCATGTGGCTCTATTAGTATAGGAGATACCTGAAAACATATCACACTTTTCATCATAGTGCTTTTACCAATGCATAAAATGCATGGAGAAGTCATTTTGAATGACTGGTCCTCAGTGTTGTGAGAACGATGACTGGTTAAAATTTTTGGTGGTTTCTTGCTCAGTCCATAGGCCTACATCATGTGGCAAACCGGTGAGCATGTGGCTCTATTAGTATAGGACATACCTGAAAACATATCACACTTTTCATCATAGTGCTTTTACCAATGCATAAAATGCATGGAGAAGTCATTTCGAATGACTGGTCCTCAGTGTTGTGAGAACGATGACTGGTTAAAATTTTTGGTGGTTTCTTGTTCAGTCCATAGGCCTACATCATGTGGCAAACCGGTGAGCATGTGGCTCTATTAGTATAGGAGATACCTGAAAACATATCACACTTTTCATCATAGTGCTTTTACCAATGCATAAAATGCATGGAGAAGTCATTTCGAATGACTGGTCCTCAGTGTTGTGAGAACGATGACTGGTTAAAATTTTTGGTGGTTTCTTGTTCAGTCCATAGGCCTACATCATGTGGCAAACCGGTGAGCATGTGGCTCTATTAGTATAGGAGATACCTAAAAACATATCACACTTTTCATCATAGTGCTTTTACCAATGCATAAAATGCATGGAGAAGTCATTTCGAATGACTGGTCCTCAGTGTTGTGAGAACGATGACTGGTTAAAATTTTTGGTGGTTTCTTGTTCAGTCCATAGGCCTACATCATGTGGCAAACCGGTGAGCATGTGGCTCTATTAGTATAGGAGATACCTGAAAACATATCACACTTTTCATCATAGTGCTTTTACCAATGCATAAAATGCATGGAGAAGTCATTTTGAATGACTGGTCCTCAGTGTTGTGAGAACGATGACTGGTTAAAATTTTTGGTGGTTTCTTGCTCAGTCCATAGGCCTACATCATGTGGCAAACCGGTGAGCATGTGGCTCTATTAGTATAGGAGATACCTGAAAACATATCACACTTTTCATCATAGTGCTTTTACCAATGCATAAAATGCATGGAGAAGTCATTTCGAATGACTGGTCCTCAGTGTTGTGAGAACGATGACTGGTTAAAATTTTTGGTGGTTTCTTGTTCAGTCCATAGGCCTACATCATGTGGCAAACCGGTGAGCATGTGGCTCTATTAGTATAGGAGATACCTGAAAACATATCACACTTTTCATCATAGTGCTTTTACCAATGCATAAAATGCATGGAGAAGTCATTTCGAATGACTGGTCCTCAGTGTTGTGAGAACGATGACTGGTTAAAATTTTTGGTGGTTTCTTGTTCAGTCCATAGGCCTACATCATGTGGCAAACCGGTGAGCATGTGGCTCTATTAGTATAGGAGATACCTGAAAACATATCACACTTTTCATCATAGTGCTTTTACCAATGCATAAAATGCATGGAGAAGTCATTTCGAATGACTGGTCCTCAGTGTTGTGAGAACGATGACTGGTTAAAATTTTTGGTGGTTTCTTGTTCAGTCCATAGGCCTACATCATGTGGCAAACCGGTGAGCATGTGGCTCTATTAGTATAGGAGATACCTGAAAACATATCACACTTTTCATCATAGTGCATAAAATGCATGGAGAAGTCATTTCGAATGACTGGTCCTCAGTGTTGTGAGAACGATGACTGGTTAAAATTGTTGGTGGTTTCTTGTTCAGTCCATAGGCCTACATCATGTGGCAAACCGGTGAGCATGTGGCTCTATTAGTATAGGAGATACCTGAAAACATATCACACTTTTCATCATAGTGCTTTTACCAATGCATAAAATGCATGGAGAAGTCATTTCGAATGACTGGTCCTCAGTGTTGTGAGAACGATGACTGGTTAAAATTTTTGGTGGTTTCTTGTTCAGTCCATAGGCCTACATTATGTGGCAAACCGGTGAGCATGTGGCTCTATTAGTATAGGAGATACCTGAAAACATATCACACTTTTCATCATAGTGCTTTTACCAATGCATAAAATGCATGGAGAAGTCATTTCGAATGACTGGTCCTCAGTGTTGTGAGAACGATGACTGGTTAAAATTTTTGGTGGTTTCTTGTTCAGTCCATAGGCCTACATCATGTGGCAAACCGGTGAGCATGTGGCTCTATTAGTATAGGAGATACCTGAAAACATATCACACTTTTCATCATAGTGCTTTTACCAATGCATAAAATGCATGGAGAAGTCATTTCGAATGACTGGTCCTCAGTGTTGTGAGAACGATGACTGGTTAAAATTTTTGGTGGTTTCTTGTTCAGTCCATAGGCCTACATCATGTGGCAAACCGGTGAGCATGTGGCTCTATTAGTATAGGAGATACCTGAAAACATATCACACTTTTCATCATAGTGCTTTTACCAATGCATAAAATGCATGGAGAAGTCATTTCGAATGACTGGTCCTCAGTGTTGTGAGAACGATGACTGGTTAAAATTTTTGGTGGTTTCTTGTTCAGTCCATAGGCCTACATCATGTGGCAAACCGGTGAGCATGTGGCTCTATTAGTATAGGAGATACCTGAAAACATATCACACTTTTCATCATAGTGCTTTTACCAATGCATAAAATGCATGGAGAAGTCATTTCGAATGACTGGTCCTCAGTGTTGTGAGAACGATGACTGGTTAAAATTTTTGGTGGTTTCTTGTTCAGTCCATAGGCCTACATCATGTGGCAAACCGGTGAGCATGTGGCTCTATTAGTATAGGAGATACCTAAAAACATATCACACTTTTCATCATAGTGCTTTTACCAATGCATAAAATGCATGGAGAAGTCATTTCGAATGACTGGTCCTCAGTGTTGTGAGAACGATGACTGGTTAAAATTTTTGGTGGTTTCTTGTTCAGTCCATAGGCCTACATCATGTGGCAAACCGGTGAGCATGTGGCTCTATTAGTATAGGAGATACCTGAAAACATATCACACTTTTCATCATAGTGCTTTTACCAATGCATAAAATGCATGGAGAAGTCATTTTGAATGACTGGTCCTCAGTGTTGTGAGAACGATGACTGGTTAAAATTTTTGGTGGTTTCTTGCTCAGTCCATAGGCCTACATCATGTGGCAAACCGGTGAGCATGTGGCTCTATTAGTATAGGAGATACCTGAAAACATATCACACTTTTCATCATAGTGCTTTTACCAATGCATAAAATGCATGGAGAAGTCATTTCGAATGACTGGTCCTCAGTGTTGTGAGAACGATGACTGGTTAAAATTTTTGGTGGTTTCTTGTTCAGTCCATAGGCCTACATCATGTGGCAAACCGGTGAGCATGTGGCTCTATTAGTATAGGAGATACCTGAAAACATATCACACTTTTCATCATAGTGCTTTTACCAATGCATAAAATGCATGGAGAAGTCATTTCGAATGACTGGTCCTCAGTGTTGTGAGAACGATGACTGGTTAAAATTTTTGGTGGTTTCTTGTTCAGTCCATAGGCCTACATCATGTGGCAAACCGGTGAGCATGTGGCTCTATTAGTATAGGAGATACCTAAAAACATATCACACTTTTCATCATAGTGCTTTTACCAATGCATAAAATGCATGGAGAAGTCATTTCGAATGACTGGTCCTCAGTGTTGTGAGAACGATGACTGGTTAAAATTTTTGGTGGTTTCTTGTTCAGTCCATAGGCCTACATCATGTGGCAAACCGGTGAGCATGTGGCTCTATTAGTATAGGAGATACCTGAAAACATATCACACTTTTCATCATAGTGCTTTTACCAATGCATAAAATGCATGGAGAAGTCATTTTGAATGACTGGTCCTCAGTGTTGTGAGAACGATGACTGGTTAAAATTTTTGGTGGTTTCTTGCTCAGTCCATAGGCCTACATCATGTGGCAAACCGGTGAGCATGTGGCTCTATTAGTATAGGAGATACCTGAAAACATATCACACTTTTCATCATAGTGCTTTTACCAATGCATAAAATGCATGGAGAAGTCATTTCGAATGACTGGTCCTCAGTGTTGTGAGAACGATGACTGGTTAAAATTTTTGGTGGTTTCTTGTTCAGTCCATAGGCCTACATCATGTGGCAAACCGGTGAGCATGTGGCTCTATTAGTATAGGAGATACCTGAAAACATATCACACTTTTCATCATAGTGCTTTTACCAATGCATAAAATGCATGGAGAAGTCATTTCGAATGACTGGTCCTCAGTGTTGTGAGAACGATGACTGGTTAAAATTTTTGGTGGTTTCTTGTTCAGTCCATAGGCCTACATCATGTGGCAAACCGGTGAGCATGTGGCTCTATTAGTATAGGAGATACCTGAAAACATATCACACTTTTCATCATAGTGCTTTTACCAATGCATAAAATGCATGGAGAAGTCATTTCGAATGACTGGTCCTCAGTGTTGTGAGAACGATGACTGGTTAAAATTTTTGGTGGTTTCTTGTTCAGTCCATAGGCCTACATCATGTGGCAAACCGGTGAGCATGTGGCTCTATTAGTATAGGAGATACCTGAAAACATATCACACTTTTCATCATAGTGCTTTTACCAATGCATAAAATGCATGGAGAAGTCATTTCGAATGACTGGTCCTCAGTGTTGTGAGAACGATGACTGGTTAAAATTTTTGGTGGTTTCTTGTTCAGTCCATAGGCCTACATCATGTGGCAAACCGGTGAGCATGTGGCTCTATTAGTATAGGAGATACCTGAAAACATATCACACTTTTCATCATAGTGCTTTTACCAATGCATAAAATGCATGGAGAAGTCATTTCGAATGACTGGTCCTCAGTGTTGTGAGAACGATGACTGGTTAAAATTTTTGGTGGTTTCTTGTTCAGGCCATAGGCCTACATCATGTGGCAAAACGGTGAGCATGTGGCTCTATTAGTATAGGAGATACCTGAAAACATATCACACTTTTCATCATAGTGCTTTTACCAATGCATAAAATGCATGGAGAAGTCATTTCGAATGACTGGTCCTCAGTGTTGTGAGAACGATGACTGGTTAAAATTTTTGGTGGTTTCTTGTTCAGGCCATAGGCCTACATCATGTGGCAAAACGGTGAGCATGTGGCTCTATTAGTATAGGAGATACCTGAAAACATATCACACTTTTCATCATAGTGCTTTTACCAATGCATAAAATGCATGGAGAAGTCATTTCGAATGACTGGTCCTCAGTGTTGTGAGAACGATGACTGGTTAAAATTTTTGGTGGTTTCTTGTTCAGTCCATAGGCCTACATCATGTGGCAAACCGGTGAGCATGTGGCTCTATTAGTATAGGAGATACCTGAAAACATATCACACTTTTCATCATAGTGCTTTTCCCAATGCATAAAATGCATGGAGAAGTCATTTCGAATGACTGGTCCTCAGTGTTGTGAGAACGATGACTGGTTAAAATTTTTGGTGGTTTCTTGTTCAGTCCATAGGCCTACATCATGTGGCAAACCGGTGAGCATGTGGCTCTATTAGTATAGGAGATACCTGAAAACATATCACACTTTTCATCATAGTGCTTTTACCAATGCATAAAATGCATGGAGAAGTCATTTCGAATGACTGGTCCTCAGTGTTGTGAGAACGATGACTGGTTAAAATTTTTGGTGGTTTCTTGTTCAGTCCATAGGCCTACATTATGTGGCAAACCGGTGAGCATGTGGCTCTATTAGTATAGGAGATACCTGAAAACATATCACACTTTTCATCATAGTGCTTTTACCAATGCATAAAATGCATGGAGAAGTCATTTCGAATGACTGGTCCTCAGGGTTGTGAGAACGATGACTGGTTAAAATTTTTGGTGGTTTCTTGTTCAGTCCATAGGCCTACATCATGTGGCAAACCGGTGAGCATGTGGCTGTATTAGTATAGGAGATACCTGAAAACATATCACACTTTTCATCATAGTGCTTTTACCAATGCATAAAATGCATGGAGAAGTCATTTCGAATGACTGGTCCTCAGTGTTGTGAGAACGATGACTGGTTAAAATTTTTGGTGGTTTCTTGTTCAGTCCATAGGCCTACATCATGTGGCAAACCGGTGAGCATGTGGCTCTATTAGTATAGGAGATACCTGAAAACATATCACACTTTTCATCATAGTGCTTTTACCAATGCATAAAATGCATGGAGAAGTCATTTCGAATGACTGGTCCTCAGTGTTGTGAGAACGATGACTGGTTAAAATTTTTGGTGGTTTCTTGTTCAGTCCATAGGCCTACATCATGTGGCAAACCGGTGAGCATGTGGCTCTATTAGTATAGGAGATACCTGAAAACATATCACACTTTTCATCATAGTGCTTTTACCAATGCATAAAATGCATGGAGAAGTCATTTCGAATGACTGGTCCTCAGTGTTGTGAGAACGATGACTGGTTAAAATTTTTGGTGGTTTCTTGTTCAGTCCATAGGCCTACATCATGTGGCAAACCGGTGAGCATGTGGCTCTATTAGTATAGGAGATACCTGAAAACATATCACACTTTTCATCATAGTGCTTTTACCAATGCATAAAATGCATGGAGAAGTCATTTCGAATGACTGGTCCTCAGTGTTGTGAGAACGATGACTGGTTAAAATTTTTGGTGGTTTCTTGTTCAGTCCATAGGCCTACATCATGTGGCAAACCGGTGAGCATGTGGCTCTATTAGTATAGGAGATACCTGAAAACATATCACACTTTTCATCATAGTGCTTTTACCAATGCATAAAATGCATGGAGAAGTCATTTCGAATGACTGGTCCTCAGTGTTGTGAGAACGATGACTGGTTAAAATTTTTGGTGGTTTCTTGTTCAGTCCATAGGCCTACATCATGTGGCAAACCGGTGAGCATGTGGCTCTATTAGTATAGGAGATACCTGAAAACATATCACACTTTTCATCATAGTGCTTTTACCAATGCATAAAATGCATGGAGAAGTCATTTCGAATGACTGGTCCTCAGTGTTGTGAGAACGATGACTGGTTAAAATTTTTGGTGGTTTCTTGTTCAGTCCATAGGCCTACATCATGTGGCAAACCGGTGAGCATGTGGCTCTATTAGTATAGGAGATACCTGAAAACATATCACACTTTTCATCATAGTGCTTTTACCAATGCATAAAATGCATGGAGAAGTCATTTCGAATGACTGGTCCTCAGTGTTGTGAGAACGATGACTGGTTAAAATTTTTGGTGGTTTCTTGTTCAGTCCATAGGCCTACATCATGTGGCAAACCGGTGAGCATGTGGCTCTATTAGTATAGGAGATACCTGAAAACATATCACACTTTTCATCATAGTGCTTTTACCAATGCATAAAATGCATGGAGAAGTCATTTCGAATGACTGGTCCTCAGTGTTGTGAGAACGATGACTGGTTAAAATTTTTGGTGGTTTCTTGTTCAGTCCATAGGCCTACATCATGTGGCAAACCGGTGAGCATGTGGCTCTATTAGTATAGGAGATACCTGAAAACATATCACACTTTTCATCATAGTGCTTTTACCAATGCATAAAATGCATGGAGAAGTCATTTCGAATGACTGGTCCTCAGTGTTGTGAGAACGATGACTGGTTAAAATTTTTGGTGGTTTCTTGTTCAGTCCATAGGCCTACATCATGTGGCAAACCGGTGAGCATGTGGCTCTATTAGTATAGGAGATACCTGAAAACATATCACACTTTTAGGAAAATAGCGACCACAATATTGTGCAGTTTCACCTGTCTTTCACTAGGGGGACTTGTCAGGGAGTCACAAAAACATTGAACTTTAGGAAGGCAAAGTTTGAACAGCTTAGAGATGCCCTTAATCTGGTAGACTGGGACAATATCCTCAGAAATGAGAATACAGATAATAAATGGGAAATGTTTAAGAACATCCTAAATAGGCAGTGTAAGCGGTTTATACCTTGTGGGAATAAAAGGACTAGAAATAGGAAAAACCCAATGTGGCTAAACAAAGAAGTAAGACAGGCAATTAACAGTAAAAAGAAAGCATTTGCACTACTAAAGCAGGATGGCACCATTGAAGCTCTAAAAAACTATAGGGAGAAAAATACTTTATCTAAAAAACTAATTAAAGCTGCCAAAAAGGAAACAGAGAAGCACATTGCTAAGGAGAGTAAAACTAATCCCAAACTGTTCTTCAACTATATCAATAGTAAAAGAATAAAAACTGAAAATGTAGGCCCCTTAAAAAATAGTGAGGAAAGAATGGTTGTAGATGACGAGGAAAAAGCTAACATATTAAACACCTTCTTCTCCACGGTATTCACGGTGGAAAATGAAATGCTAGGTGAAATCCCAAGAAACAATGAAAACCCTATATTAAGGGTCACCAATCTAACCCAAGAAGAGGTGCGAAACCGGCTAAATAAGATTAAAATAGATAAATCTCCGGGTCCGGATGGCATACACCCACGAGTACTAAGAGAACTAAGTAATGTAATAGATAAACCATTATTTCTTATTTTTAGTGACTCTATAGCGACAGGGTCTGTTCCGCAGGACTGGCGCATAGCAAATGTGGTGCCAATATTCAAAAAGGGCTCTAAAAGTGAACCTGGAAATTATAGGCCAGTAAGTCTAACCTCTATTGTTGGTAAAATATTTGAAGGGTTTCTGAGGGATGTTATTCTGGATTATCTCAATGAGAATAACTGTTTAACTCCATATCAGCATGGGTTTATGAGAAATCGCTCCTGTCAAACCAATCTAATCAGTTTTTATGAAGAGGTAAGCTATAGGCTGGACCACGGTGAGTCATTGGACGTGGTATATCTCGATTTTTCCAAAGCGTTTGATACCGTGCCGCACAAGAGGTTGGTACACAAAATGAGAATGCTTGGTCTGGGGGAAAATGTGTGTAAATGGGTTAGTAACTGGCTAAGTGATAGAAAGCAGAGGGTGGTTATAAATGGTATAGTCTCTAACTGGGTCGCTGTGACCAGTGGGGTACCGCAGGGGTCGGTATTGGGACCTGTTCTCTTCAACATATTCATTAATGATCTGGTAGAAGGTTTACACAGTAAAATATCGATATTTGCAGATGATACAAAACTATGTAAAGCAGTTAATACAAGAGAAGATAGTATTCTGCTACAGATGGATCTGGATAAGTTGGAAACTTGGGCTGAAAGGTGGCAGATGAGGTTTAACAATGATAAATGTAAGGTTATACACATGGGAAGAGGGAATCAATATCACCATTACACACTGAACGGGAAACCACTGGGTAAATCTGACAGGGAGAAGGACTTGGGGATCCTAGTTAATGATAAACTTACCTGGAACAGCCAGTGCCAGGCAGCAGCTGCCAAGGCAAACAGGATCATGGGGTGCATTAAAAGAGGTCTGGATACACATGATGAGAGCATTATACTGCCTCTGTACAAATCCCTAGTTAGACCGCACATGGAGTACTGTGTCCAGTTTTGGGCACCGGTGCTCAGGAAGGATATAATGGAACTAGAGAGAGTACAAAGGAGGGCAACAAAATTAATAAAGGGGATGGGAGAACTACAATACCCAGATAGATTAGCGAAATTAGGATTATTTAGTCTAGAAAAAAGACGACTGAGGGGCGATCTAATAACCATGTATAAGTATATAAGGGGACAATACAAATATCTCGCTGAGGATCTGTTTATACCAAGGAAGGTGACGGGCACAAGGGGGCATTCTTTGCGTCTGGAGGAGAGAAGGTTTTTCCACCAACATAGAAGAGGATTCTTTACTGTTAGGGCAGTGAGAATCTGGAATTGCTTGCCTGAGGAGGTGGTGATGGCGAACTCAGTCGAGGGGTTCAAGAGAGGCCTGGATGTCTTCCTGGAGCAGAACAATATTGTATCATACAATTATTAGGTTCTGTAGAAGGACGTAGATCTGGGTATTTATTATGATGGAATATAGGCTGAACTGGATGGACAAATGTCTTTTTTCGGCCTTACTAACTATGTTACTATGTTACTATGTTACTTTTCATCATAGTGCTTTTACCAATGCATAAAATGCATGGAGAAGTCATTTCGAATGACTGGTCCTCAGTGTTGTGAGAACGATGACTGGTTAAAATTTTTGGTGGTTTCTTGTTCAGTCCATAGGCCTACATCATGTGGCAAACCGGTGAGCATGTGGCTCTATTAGTATAGGAGATACCTGAAAACATCACACTTTTCATCACAGTGCTTTTACCAATGCATAAAATGCATGGAGAAGTCATTTCGAATGACTGGTCCTCAGTGTTGTGAGAACGATGACTGGTTAAAATTTTTGGTGGTTTCTTGTTCAGTCCATAGGCCTACATCATGTGGCAAACCGGTGAGCATGTGGCTCTATTAGTATAGGAGATACCTGAAAACATATCACACTTTTCATCATAGTGCTTTTACCAATGCATAAAATGCATGGAGAAGTCATTTCGAATGACTGGTCCTCAGTGTTGTGAGAACGATGACTGGTTAAAATTTTTGGTGGTTTCTTGTTCAGGCCATAGGCCTACATCATGTGGCAAACCGGTGAGCATGTGGCTCTATTAGTATAGGAGATACCTGAAAACATATCACACTTTTCATCATAGTGCTTTTACCAATGCATAAAATGTATGGAGAAGTCATTTCGAATGACTGGTCCTCAGTGTTGTGAGAACGATGACTGGTTAAAATTTTTGGTGGTTTCTTGTTCAGTCCATAGGCCTACATCATGTGGCAAACCGGTGAGCATGTGGCTCTATTAGTATAGGAGATACCTGAAAACATATCACACTTTTCATCATAGTGCTTTTACCAATGCATAAAATGCATGGAGAAGTCATTTCGAATGACTGGTCCTCAGTGTTGTGAGAACGATGACTGGTTAAAATTTTTGGTGGTTTCTTGCTCAGTCCATAGGCCTACATCATGTGGCAAACCGGTGAGCATGTGGCTCTATTAGTATAGGAGATACCTGAAAACATATCACACTTTTCATCATAGTGCTTTTACCAATGCATAAAATGCATGGAGAAGTCATTTCGAATGACTGGTCCTCAGTGTTGTGAGAACGATGACTGGTTAAAATTTTTGGTGGTTTCTTGTTCAGTCCATAGGCCTACATCATGTGGCAAACCGGTGAGCATGTGGCTCTATTAGTATAGGAGATACCTGAAAACATATCACACTTTTCATCATAGTGCTTTTACCAATGCATAAAATGCATGGAGAAGTCATTTCGAATGACTGGTCCTCAGTGTTGTGAGAACGATGACTGGTTAAAATTTTTGGTGGTTTCTTGTTCAGTCCATAGGCCTACATCATGTGGCAAACCGGTGAGCATGTGGCTCTATTAGTATAGGAGATACCTGAAAACATATCACACTTTTCATGATAGTGCTTTTACCAATGCATAAAATGCATGGAGAAGTCATTTCGAATGACTGGTCCTCAGTGTTGTGAGAACGATGACTGGTTAAAATTTTTGGTGGTTTCTTGTTCAGTCCATAGGCCTACATCATGTGGCAAACCGGTGAGCATGTGGCTCTATTAGTATAGGAGATACCTGAAAACATATCACACTTTTCATCATAGTGCTTTTACCAATGCATAAAATGCATGGAGAAGTCATTTCGAATGACTGGTCCTCAGTGTTGTGAGGACGATGACTGGTTAAAATTTTTGGTGGTTTCTTGTTCAGTCCATAGGCCTACATCATGTGGCAAACCGGTGACCATGTGGCTCTATTAGTATAGGAGATACCTGAAAACATCACACTTTTCATCATAGTGCTTTTACCAATGCATAAAATGCATGGAGAAGTCATTTCGAATGACTGGTCCTCAGTGTTGTGAGAACGATGACTGGTTAAAATTTTTGGTGGTTTCTTGTTCAGTCCATAGGCCTACATCATGTGGCAAACCGGTGAGCATGTGGCTCTATTAGTATAGGAGATACCTGAAAACATATCACACTTTTAATCATAGTGCTTTTACCAATGCATAAAATGCATGGAGAAGTCATTTCGAATGACTGGTCCTCAGTGTTGTGAGAACGATGACTGGTTAAAATTTTTGGTGGTTTCTTGTTCAGTCCATAGGCCTACATCATGTGGCAAACCGGTGAGCATGTGGCTCTATTAGTATAGGAGATACCTGAAAACATATCACACTTTTCATCATAGTGCTTTTACCAATGCATAAAATGCATGGAGAAGTCATTTCGAATGACTGGTCCTCAGTGTTGTGAGAACGATGACTGGTTAAAATTTTTGGTGGTTTCTTGTTCAGTCCATAGGCCTACATCATGTGGCAAACCGGTGAGCATGTGGCTCTATTAGTATAGGAGATACCTGAAAACATATCACACTTTTCATCATAGTGCTTTTACCAATGCATAAAATGCATGGAGAAGTCATTTCGAATGACTGGTCCTCAGTGTTGTGAGAACGATGACTGGTTAAAATTTTTGGTGGTTTCTTGTTCAGTCCATAGGCCTACATCATGTGGCAAACCGGTGAGCATGTGGCTCTATTAGTATAGGAGATACCTGAAAACATATCACACTTTTCATCATAGTGCTTTTACCAATGCATAAAATGCATGGAGAAGTCATTTCGAATGACTGGTCCTCAGTGTTGTGAGGACGATGACTGGTTAAAATTTTTGGTGGTTTCTTGTTCAGTCCATAGGCCTACATCATGTGGCAAACCGGTGACCATGTGGCTCTATTAGTATAGGAGATACCTGAAAACATCACACTTTTCATCATAGTGCTTTTACCAATGCATAAAATGCATGGAGAAGTCATTTCGAATGACTGATCCTCAGTGTTGTGAGAACGATGACTGGTTAAAATTTTTGGTGGTTTCTTGTTCAGTCCATAGGCCTACATCATGTGGCAAACCGGTGAGCATGTGGCTCTATTAGTATAGGAGATACCTGAAAACATATCACACTTTTAATCATAGTGCTTTTACCAATGCATAAAATGCATGGAGAAGTCATTTCGAATGACTGGTCCTCAGTGTTGTGAGAACGATGACTGGTTAAAATTTTTGGTGGTTTCTTGTTCAGTCCATAGGCCTACATCATGTGGCAAACCGGTGAGCATGTGGCTCTATTAGTATAGGAGATACCTGAAAACATATCACACTTTTCATCATAGTGCTTTTACCAATGCATAAAATGCATGGAGAAGTCATTTCGAATGACTGGTCCTCAGTGTTGTGAGAACGATGACTGGTTAAAATTTTTGGTGGTTTCTTGTTCAGTCCATAGGCCTACATCATGTGGCAAACCGGTGAGCATGTGGCTCTATTAGTATAGGAGATACCTGAAAACATATCACACTTTTCATCATAGTGCTTTTACCAATGCATAAAATGCATGGAGAAGTCATTTCGAATGACTGGTCCTCAGTGTTGTGAGAACGATGACTGGTTAAAATTTTTGGTGGTTTCTTGTTCAGTCCATAGGCCTACATCATGTGGCAAACCGGTGAGCATGTGGCTCTATTAGTATAGGAGATACCTGAAAACATATCACACTTTTCATCATAGTGCTTTTACCAATGCATAAAATGCATGGAGAAGTCATTTCGAATGACTGGTCCTCAGTGTTGTGAGAACGATGACTGGTCAAAATTTTTGGTGGTTTCTTGTTCAGTCCATAGGCCTACATCATGTGGCAAACCGGTGAGCATGTGGCTGTATTAGTATAGGAGATACCTGAAAACATATCACACTTTTCATCATAGTGCTTTTACAAATGCATAAAATGCATGGAGAAGTCATTTCGAATGACTGGTCCTCAGTGTTGTGAGAACGATGACTGGTTAAAATTTTTGGTGGTTTCTTGTTCAGTCCATAGGCCTACATCATGTGGCAAACCGGTGAGCATGTGGCTCTATTAGTATAGGAGATACCTGAAAACATATCACACTTTTCATCATAGTGCTTTTACCAATGCATAAAATGCATGGAGAAGTCATTTCGAATGACTAGTCCTCAGTGTTGTGAGAACGATGACTGGTTAAAATTTTTGGTGGTTTCTTGTTCAGTCCATAGGCCTACATCATGTGGCAAACCGGTGAGCATGTGGCTCTATTAGTATAGGAGATACCTGAAAACATATCACACTTTTCATCATAGTGCTTTTACCAATGCATAAAATGCATGGAGAAGTCATTTCGAATGACTGGTCCTCAGTGTTGTGAGAACGATGACTGGTTAAAATTTTTGGTGGTTTCTTGTTCAGTCCATAGGCCTACATCATGTGGCAAACCGGTGAGCATGTGGCTCTATTAGTATAGGAGATACCTGAAAACATATCACACTTTTCATCATAGTGCTTTTACCAATGCATAAAATGCATGGAGAAGTCATTTCGAATGACTGGTCCTCAGTGTTGTGAGAACGATGACTGGTTAAAATTTTTGGTGGTTTCTTGTTCAGTCCATAGGCCTACATCATGTGGCAAACCGGTGAGCATGTGGCTCTATTAGTATAGGAGATACCTGAAAACATATCACACTTTTCATCATAGTGCTTTTACCAATGCATAAAATGCATGGAGAAGTCATTTCGAATGACTGGTCCTCAGTGTTGTGAGAACGATGACTGGTTAAAATTTTTGGTGGTTTCTTGTTCAGTCCATAGGCCTACATCATGTGGCAAACCGGTGAGCATGTGGCTCTATTAGTATAGGAGATACCTGAAAACATATCACACTTTTCATCATAGTGCTTTTACCAATGCATAAAATGCATGGAGAAGTCATTTCGAATGACTGGTCCTCAGTGTTGTGAGAACGATGACTGGTTAAAATTTTTGGTGGTTTCTTGTTCAGTCCATAGGCCTACATCATGTGGCAAACCGGTGAGCATGTGGCTCTATTAGTATAGGAGATACCTGAAAACATATCACACTTTTCATCATAGTGCTTTTACCAATGCATAAAATGCATGGAGAAGTCATTTCGAATGACTGGTCCTCAGTGTTGTGAGAACGATGACTGGTTAAAATTTTTGGTGGTTTCTTGTTCAGTCCATAGGCCTACATCATGTGGCAAACCGGTGAGCATGTGGCTCTATTAGTATAGGAGATACCTGAAAACATATCACACTTTTCATCATAGTGCTTTTACCAATGCATAAAATGCATGGAGAAGTCATTTCGAATGACTGGTCCTCAGTGTTGTGAGAACGATGACTGGTTAAAATTTTTGGTGGTTTCTTGTTCAGTCCATAGGCCTACATTATGTGGCAAACCGGTGAGCATGTGGCTCTATTAGTATAGGAGATACCTGAAAACATATCACACTTTTCATCATAGTGCTTTTACCAATGCATAAAATGCATGGAGAAGTCATTTCAAATGACTGGTCCTCAGTGTTGTGAGAACGATGACTGGTTAAAATTTTTGGTGGTTTCTTGTTCAGTTCATAGGCCTACATCATGTGGCAAACCGGTGAGCATGTGGCTCTATTAGTATAGGAGATACCTGAAAACATATCACACTTTTCATCATAGTGCTTTTACCAATGCATAAAATGCATGGAGAAGTCATTTCGAATGACTGGTCCTCAGTGTTGTGAGAACGATGACTGGATAAAATTTTTGGTGGTTTCTTGTTCAGTCCATAGGCCTACATCATGTGGCAAACCGGTGAGCATGTGGCTCTATTAGTATAGGAGATACCTGAAAACATATCACACTTTTCATCATAGTGCTTTTCCCAATGCATAAAATGCATGGAGAAGTCATTTCGAATGACTGGTCAAAAGTGTTGTGAGGACGATGACTGGTTAAAATTTTTGGTGGTTTCTTGTTTAGTCCATAGGCCTACATCATGTGGCAAACCGGTGAGCATGTGGCTGTATTAGTATAGGAGATACCTGAAAACATATCACACTTTTCATCATAGTGCTTTTACAAATGCATAAAATGCATGGAGAAGTCATTTCGAATGACTGGTCCTCAGTGTTGTGAGAACGATGACTGGTTAAAATTTTTGGTGGTTTCTTGTTCAGTCCATAGGCCTACATCATGTGGCAAACCGGTGAGCATGTGGCTCTATTAGTATAGGAGATACCTGAAAACATATCACACTTTTCATCATAGTGCTTTTACCAATGCATAAAATGCATGGAGAAGTCATTTCGAATGACTGGTCCTCAGTGTTGTGAGAACGATGACTGGTTAAAATTTTTGGTGGTTTCTTGTTCAGTCCATAGGCCTACATCATGTGGCAAACCGGCGAGCATGTGGCTCTATTAGTATAGGAGATACCTGAAAACATATCACACTTTTCATCATAGTGCTTTTACCAATGCATAAAATGCATGGAGAAGTCATTTCGAATGACTGGTCCTCAGTGTTGTGAGAACGATGACTGGTTAAAATTTTTGGTGGTTTCTTGTTCAGTCCATAGGCCTACATCATGTGGCAAACCGGTGAGCATGTGGCTCTATTAGTATAGGAGATACCTGAAAACATATCACACTTTTCATCATAGTGCTTTTACCAATGCATAAAATGCATGGAGAAGTCATTTCGAATGACTGGTCCTCAGTGTTGTGAGGACGATGACTGGTTAAAATTTTTGGTGGTTTCTTGTTCAGTCCATAGGCCTACATCATGTGGCAAACCGGTGACCATGTGGCTCTATTAGTATAGGAGATACCTGAAAACATCACACTTTTCATCATAGTGCTTTTACCAATGCATAAAATGCATGGAGAAGTCATTTCGAATGACTGGTCCTCAGTGTTGTGAGAACGATGACTGGTTAAAATTTTTGGTGGTTTCTTGTTCAGTCCATAGGCCTACATCATGTGGCAAACCGGTGAGCATGTGGCTCTATTAGTATAGGAGATACCTGAAAACATATCACACTTTTAATCATAGTGCTTTTACCAATGCATAAAATGCATGGAGAAGTCATTTCGAATGACTGGTCCTCAGTGTTGTGAGAACGATGACTGGTTAAAATTTTTGGTGGTTTCTTGTTCAGTCCATAGGCCTACATCATGTGGCAAACCGGTGAGCATGTGGCTCTATTAGTATAGGAGATACCTGAAAACATATCACACTTTTCATCATAGTGCTTTTACCAATGCATAAAATGCATGGAGAAGTCATTTCGAATGACTGGTCCTCAGTGTTGTGAGAACGATGACTGGTTAAAATTTTTGGTGGTTTCTTGTTCAGTCCATAGGCCTACATCATGTGGCAAACCGGTGAGCATGTGGCTCTATTAGTATAGGAGATACCTGAAAACATATCACACTTTTCATCATAGTGCTTTTACCAATGCATAAAATGCATGGAGAAGTCATTTCGAATGACTGGTCCTCAGTGTTGTGAGAACGATGACTGGATAAAATTTTTGGTGGTTTCTTGTTCAGTCCATAGGCCTACATCATGTGGCAAACCGGTGAGCATATGGCTCTATTAGTATAGGAGATACCTGAAAACATATCACACTTTTCATCATAGTGCTTTTACCAATGCATAAAATGCATGGAGAAGTCATTTCGAATGACTGGTCCTCAGTGTTGTGAGAACGATGACTGGTTAAAATTTTTGGTGGTTTCTTGTTCAGTCCATAGGCCTACATCATGTGGCAAACCGGTGAGCATGTGGCTCTATTAGTATAGGAGATACCTGAAAACATATCACACTTTTCATCATAGTGCTTTTACCAATGCATAAAATGCATGGAGAAGTCATTTCGAATGACTGGTCCTCAGTGTTGTGAGAACGATGACTGGTTAAAATTTTTGGTGGTTTCTTGTTCAGTCCATAGGCCTACATCATGTGGCAAACCGGTGAGCATGTGGCTCTATTAGTATAGGAGATACCTGAAAACATATCACACTTTTCATCATAGTGCTTTTACCAATGCATAAAATGCATGGAGAAGTCATTTCGAATGACTGGTCCTCAGTGTTGTGAGAACGATGACTGGTTAAAATTTTTGGTGGTTTCTTGTTCAGTCCATAGGCCTACATCATGTGGCAAACCGGTGAGCATGTGGCTCTATTAGTATAGGAGATACCTGAAAACATATCACACTTCTTAAACTAGAAGAAGAGGGGACGGGAAGAAAAACATTAGACTCGAACAAAGACGACCCAGCAAAACATACTCAGAAGGGAGGTAAGAACATTTCTAAAACAATCCACAGTGAGGAGATTGGAACAAAACAAAATCCTCTAAACTGCATGCTCGCAAACGCCAGAAGCCTGACAAACAAGATGGAAGAACTAGAAGCAGAAATATCTACAGGTAACTTTGACATAGTGGGAATAACCGAGACATGGTTAGATGAAAGCTATGACTGGGCAGTTAACTTACAGGGTTACAGTCTGTTTAGAAAGGATCGTAAAAATCGGAGAGGAGGAGGGGTTTGTCTCTATGTAAAGTCTTGTCTAAAGTCCACTTTAAGGGAGGATATTAGCGAAGGGAATGAGGATGTCGAGTCCATATGGGTTGAAATTCATGGAGGGAAAAATGGTAACAAAATTCTCATTGGGGTCTGTTACAAACCCCCAAATATAACAGAAAGCATGGAAAGTCTACTTCTAAAGCAGATAGATGAAGCTGCAACCCATAATGAGGTCCTGGTTATGGGGGACTTTAACTACCCGGATATTAACTGGGAAACAGAAACCTGTGAAACCCATAAAGGCAACAGGTTTCTGCTAATAACCAAGAAAAATTATCTTTCACAATTGGTGCAGAATCCAACCAGAGGAGCAGCACTTTTAGACCTAATACTATCTAATAGACCTGACAGAATAACAAATCTGCAGGTGGTTGGGCATTTAGGAAATAGCGACCACAATATTGTGCAGTTTCACCTGTCTTTCACTAGGGGGACTTGTCAGGGAGTCACAAAAACATTGAACTTTAGGAAGGCAAAGTTTGAACAGCTTAGAGATGCCCTTAATCTGGTAGACTGGGACAATATCCTCAGAAATGAGAATACAGATAATAAATGGGAAATGTTTAAGAACATCCTAAATAGGCAGTGTAAGCGGTTTATACCTTGTGGGAATAAAAGGACTAGAAATAGGAAAAACCCAATGTGGCTAAACAAAGAAGTAAGACAGGCAATTAACAGTAAAAAGAAAGCATTTGCACTACTAAAGCAGGATGGCACCATTGAAGCTCTAAAAAACTATAGGGAGAAAAATACTTTATCTAAAAAACTAATTAAAGCTGCCAAAAAGGAAACAGAGAAGCACATTGCTAAGGAGAGTAAAACTAATCCCAAACTGTTCTTCAACTATATCAATAGTAAAAGAATAAAAACTGAAAATGTAGGCCCCTTAAAAAATAGTGAGGAAAGAATGGTTGTAGATGACGAGGAAAAAGCTAACATATTAAACACCTTCTTCTCCACGGTATTCACGGTGGAAAATGAAATGCTAGGTGAAATCCCAAGAAACAATGAAAACCCTATATTAAGGGTCACCAATCTAACCCAAGAAGAGGTGCGAAACCGGCTAAATAAGATTAAAATAGATAAATCTCCGGGTCCGGATGGCATACACCCACGAGTACTAAGAGAACTAAGTAATGTAATAGATAAACCATTATTTCTTATTTTTAGTGACTCTATAGCGACAGGGTCTGTTCCGCAGGACTGGCGCATAGCAAATGTGGTGCCAATATTCAAAAAGGGCTCTAAAAGTGAACCTGGAAATTATAGGCCAGTAAGTCTAACCTCTATTGTTGGTAAAATATTTGAAGGGTTTCTGAGGGATGTTATTCTGGATTATCTCAATGAGAATAACTGTTTAACTCCATATCAGCATGGGTTTATGAGAAATCGCTCCTGTCAAACCAATCTAATCAGTTTTTATGAAGAGGTAAGCTATAGACTGGACCACGGTGAGTCATTGGACGTGGTATATCTTGATTTTTCCAAAGCGTTTGATACCGTGCCGCACAAGAGGTTGGTACACAAAATGAGAATGCTTGGTCTGGGGGAAAATGTGTGTAAATGGGTTAGTAACTGGCTTAGTGATAGAAAGCAGAGGGTGGTTATAAATGGTATAGTCTCTAACTGGGTCGCTGTGACCAGTGGGGTACCGCAGGGGTCAGTATTGGGACCTGTTCTCTTCAACATATTCATTAATGATCTGGTAGAAGGTTTACACAGTAAAATATCGATATTTGCAGATGATACAAAACTATGTAAAGCAGTTAATACAAGAGAAGATAGTATTCTGCTACAGATGGATCTGGATAAGTTGGAAACTTGGGCTGAAAGGTGGCAGATGAGGTTTAACAATGATAAATGTAAGGTTATACACATGGGAAGAGGGAATCAATATCACCATTACACACTGAACGGGAAACCACTGGGTAAATCTGACAGGGAGAAGGACTTGGGGATCCTAGTTAATGATAAACTTACCTGGAGCAGCCAGTGCCAGGCAGCAGCTGCCAAGGCAAACAGGATCATGGGGTGCATTAAAAGAGGTCTGGATACACATGATGAGAGCATTATACTGCCTCTGTACAAATCCCTAGTTAGACCGCACATGGAGTACTGTGTCCAGTTTTGGGCACCGGTGCTCAGGAAGGATATAATGGAACTAGAGAGAGTACAAAGGAGGGCAACAAAATTAATAAAGGGGATGGGAGAACTACAATACCCAGATAGATTAGCGAAATTAGGATTATTTAGTCTAGAAAAAAGACGACTGAGGGGCGATCTAATAACCATGTATAAGTATATAAGGGGACAATACAAATATCTCGCTGAGGATCTGTTTATACCAAGGAAGGTGACGGGCACAAGGGGGCATTCTTTGCGTCTGGAGGAGAGAAGGTTTTTCCACCAACATAGAAGAGGATTCTTTACTGTTAGGGCAGTGAGAATCTGGAATTGCTTGCCTGAGGAGGTGGTGATGGCGAACTCAGTCGAGGGGTTCAAGAGAGGCCTGGATGTCTTCCTGGAGCAGAACAATATTGTATCATACAATTATTAGATTCTGTAGAAGGACGTAGATCTGGGTACTTATTATGATGGAATATAGGCTGAACTGGATGGACAAATGTCTTTTTTCGGCCTTACTAACTATGTTACTAGGTTACTATGTTACTTTTCATCATAGTGCTTTTACCAATGCATAAAATGCATGGAGAAGTCATTTCGAATGACTGGTCCTCAGTGTTGTGAGAACGATGACTGGTTAAAATTTTTGGTGGTTTCTTGTTCAGTCCATAGGCCTACATCATGTGGCAAACCGGTGAGCATGTGGCTCTATTAGTATAGGAGATACCTGAAAACATATCACACTTTTCATCATAGTGCTTTTACCAATGCATAAAATGCATGGAGAAGTCATTTCGAATGACTGGTCCTCAGTGTTGTGAGAACGATGACTGGTTAAAATTTTTGGTGGTTTCTTGTTCAGTCCATAGGCCTACATCATGTGGCAAACCGGTGAGCATGTGGCTCTATTAGTATAGGAGATACCTGAAAACATATCACACTTTTCATCATAGTGCTTTTACCAATGCATAAAATGCATGGAGAAGTCATTTCGAATGACTGGTCCTCAGTGTTGTGAGAACGATGACTGGTTAAAATTTTTGGTGGTTTCTTGTTCAGTCCATAAGCCTACATCATGTGGCAAACCGGTGAGCATGTGGCTCTATTAGTATAGGAGATACCTGAAAACATATCACACTTTTCATCATAGTGCTTTTACCAATGCATAAAATGCATGGAGAAGTCATTTCGAATGACTGGTCCTCAGTGTTGTGAGAACGATGACTGGTTAAAATTTTTGGTGGTTTCTTGTTCAGTCCATAGGCCTACATCATGTGGCAAACCGGTGAGCATGTGGCTCTATTAGTATAGGAGATACCTGAAAACATATCACACTTTTCATCATAGTGCTTTTACCAATGCATAAAATGCATGGAGAAGTCATTTCGAATGACTGGTCCTCAGTGTTGTGAGAACGATGACTGGTTAAAATTTTTGGTGGTTTCTTGTTCAGTCCATAGGCCTACATCATGTGGCAAACCGGTGAGCATGTGGCTCTATTAGTATAGGAGATACCTGAAAACATATCACACTTTTCATCATAGTGCTTTTACCAATGCATAAAATGCATGGAGAAGTCATTTCGAATGACTGGTCCTCAGTGTTGTGAGAACGATGACTGGTTAAAATTTTTGGTGGTTTCTTGTTCAGTCCATAGGCCTACATCATGTGGCAAACCGGTGAGCATGTGGCTCTATTAGTATAGGAGATACCTGAAAACATATCACACTTTTCATCATAGTGCTTTTACCAATGCATAAAATGCATGGAGAAGTCATTTCGAATTACTGGTCCTCAGTGTTGTGAGAACGATGACTGGTTAAAATTTTTGGTGGTTTCTTGTTCAGTCCATAGGCCTACATCATGTGGCAAACCGGTGAGCATGTGGCTCTATTAGTATAGGAGATACCTGAAAACATATCACACTTTTCATCATAGTGCTTTTACCAATGCATAAAATGCATGGAGAAGTCATTTCGAATGACTGGTCCTCAGTGTTGTGAGAACGATGACTGGTTAAAATTTTTGGTGGTTTCTTGCTCAGTCCATAGGCCTACATCATGTGGCAAACCGGTGAGCATGTGGCTCTATTAGTATAGGAGATACCTGAAAACATATCACACTTTTCATCATAGTGCTTTTACCAATGCATAAAATGCATGGAGAAGTCATTTCGAATGACTGGTCCTCAGTGTTGTGAGAACGATGACTGGTTAAAATTTTTGGTGGTTTCTTGTTCAGTCCATAGGCCTACATCATGTGGCAAACCGGTGAGCATGTGGCTCTATTAGTATAGGAGATACCTGAAAACATATCACACTTTTCATCATAGTGCTTTTACCAATGCATAAAATGCATGGAGAAGTCATTTCGAATGACTGGTCCTCAGTGTTGTGAGAACGATGACTGGTTAAAATTTTTGGTGGTTTCTTGTTCAGTCCATAGGCCTACATCATGTGGCAAACCGGTGAGCATGTGGCTCTATTAGTATAGGAGATACCTGAAAACATATCACACTTTTCATCATAGTGCTTTTACCAATGCATAAAATGCATGGAGAAGTCATTTCGAATGACTGGTCCTCAGTGTTGTGAGAACGATGACTGGTTAAAATTTTTGGTGGTTTCTTGTTCAGTCCATAGGCCTACATCATGTGGCAAACCGGTGAGCATGTGGCTCTATTAGTATAGGAGATACCTGAAAACATATCACACTTTTCATCATAGTGCTTTTACCAATGCATAAAATGCATGGAGAAGTCATTTCGAATGACTGGTCCTCAGTGTTGTGAGAACGATGACTGGTTAAAATTTTTGGTGGTTTCTTGTTCAGTCCATAGGCCTACATCATGTGGCAAACCGGTGAGCATGTGGCTCTATTAGTATAGGAGATACCTGAAAACATATCACACTTTTCATCATAGTGCTTTTACCAATGCATAAAATGCATGGAGAAGTCATTTCGAATGACTGGTCCTCAGTGTTGTGAGAACGATGACTGGTTAAAATTTTTGGTGGTTTCTTGTTCAGGCCATAGGCCTACATCATGTGGCAAAACGGTGAGCATGTGGCTCTATTAGTATAGGAGATACCTGAAAACATATCACACTTTTCATCATAGTGCTTTTACCAATGCATAAAATGCATGGAGAAGTCATTTCGAATGACTGGTCCTCAGTGTTGTGAGAACGATGACTGGTTAAAATTTTTGGTGGTTTCTTGTTCAGTCCATAGGCCTACATCATGTGGCAAACCGGTGAGCATGTGGCTCTATTAGTATAGGAGATACCTGAAAACATATCACACTTTTCATCATAGTGCTTTTACCAATGCATAAAATGCATGGAGAAGTCATTTCGAATGACTGGTCCTCAGTGTTGTGAGAACGATGACTGGTTAAAATTTTTGGTGGTTTCTTGTTCAGTCCATAGGCCTACATCATGTGGCAAACCGGTGAGCATGTGGCTCTATTAGTATAGGAGATACCTGAAAACATATCACACTTTTCATCATAGTGCTTTTACCAATGCATAAAATGCATGGAGAAGTCATTTCGAATGACTGGTCCTCAGTGTTGTGAGAACGATGACTGGTTAAAATTTTTGGTGGTTTCTTGTTCAGTCCATAGGCCTACATCATGTGGCAAACCGGTGAGCATGTGGCTCTATTAGTATAGGAGATACCTGAAAACATATCACACTTTTCATCATAGTGCTTTTACCAATGCATAAAATGCATGGAGAAGTCATTTCGAATGACTGGTCCTCAGTGTTGTGAGAACGATGACTGGTTAAAATTTTTGGTGGTTTCTTGTTCAGTCCATAGGCCTACATCATGTGGCAAAACGGTGAGCATGTGGCTCTATTAGTATAGGAGATACCTGAAAACATATCACACTTTTCATCATAGTGCTTTTACCAATGCATAAAATGCATGGAGAAGTCATTTCGAATGACTGGTCCTCAGTGTTGTGAGAACGATGACTGGTTAAAATTTTTGGTGGTTTCTTGTTCAGTCCATAGGCCTACATCATGTGGCAAACCGGTGAGCATGTGGCTCTATTAGTATAGGAGATACCTGAAAACATATCACACTTTTCATCATAGTGCTTTTACCAATGCATAAAATGCATGGAGAAGTCATTTCGAATGACTGGTCCTCAGTGTTGTGAGAACGATGACTGGTTAAAATTTTTGGTGGTTTCTTGTTCAGTCCATAGGCCTACATCATGTGGCAAACCGGTGAGCATGTGGCTCTATTAGTATAGGAGATACCTGAAAACATCACACTTTTCATCATAGTGCTTTTACCAATGCATAAAATGCATGGAGAAGTCATTTCGAATGACTGGTCCTCAGTGTTGTGAGAACGATGACTGGTTAAAATTTTTGGTGGTTTCTTGTTCAGTCCATAGGCCTACATCATGTGGCAAACCGGTGAGCATGTGGCTGTATTAGTATAGGAGATACCTGAAAACATATCACACTTTTCATCATAGTGCTTTTACCAATGCATAAAATGCATGGAGAAGTCATTTCGAATGACTGGTCCTCAGTGTTGTGAGAACGATGACTGGTTAAAATTTTTGGTGGTTTCTTGTTCAGTCCATAGGCCTACATCATGTGGCAAACCGGTGAGCATGTGGCTCTATTAGTATAGGAGATACCTGAAAACATATCACACTTTTCATCATAGTGCTTTTACCAATGCATAAAATGCATGGAGAAGTCATTTCGAATGACTGGTCCTCAATGTTGTGAGAACGATGACTGGTTAAAATTTTTGGTGGTTTCTTGTTCAGTCCATAGGCCTACATCATGTGGAAAACCGGTGAGCATGTGGCTCTATTAGTATAGGAGATACCTGAAAACATATCACACTTTTCATCATAGTGCTTTTACCAATGCATAAAATGCATGGAGAAGTCATTTCGAATGACTGGTCCTCAGTGTTGTGAGAACGATGACTGGTTAAAATTTTTGGTGGTTTCTTGTTCAGTCCATAGGCCTACATCATGTGGCAAACCGGTGAGCATGTGGCTCTATTAGTTTAGGAGATACCTGAAAACATATCACACTTTTCATCATAGTGCTTTTACCAATGCATAAAATGCATGGAGAAGTCATTTCGAATGACTGGTCCTCAGTGTTGTGAGAACGATGACTGGTTAAAATTTTTGGTGGTTTCTTGTTCAGTCCATAGGCCTACATCATGTGGCAAACCGGTGAGCATGTGGCTCTATTAGTATAGGAGATACCTGAAAACATATCACACTTTTCATCATAGTGCTTTTACCAATGCATAAAATGCATGGAGAAGTCATTTCGAATGACTGGTCCTCAGTGTTGTGAGAACGATGACTGGTTAAAATTTTTGGTGGTTTCTTGTTCAGTCCATAGGCCTACATCATGTGGCAAACCGGTGAGCATGTGGCTCTATTAGTATAGGAGATACCTGAATACATATCACACTTTTCATCATAGTGCTTTTACCAATGCATAAAATGCATGGAGAAGTCATTTCGAATGACTGGTCCTCAGTGTTGTGAGAACGATGACTGGTTAAAATTTTTGGTGGTTTCTTGTTCAGTCCATAGGCCTACATCATGTGGCAAACCGGTGAGCATGTGGCTCTATTAGTATAGGAGATACCTGAAAACATATCACACTTTTCATCATAGTGCTTTTACCAATGCATAAAATGCATGGAGAAGTCATTTCGAATGACTGGTCCTCAGTGTTGTGAGAACGATGACTGGTTAAAATTTTTGGTGGTTTCTTGTTCAGTCCATAGGCCTACATCATGTGGCAAACCGGTGAGCATGTGGCTCTATTAGTATAGGAGATACCTGAAAACATATCACACTTTTCATCATAGTGCTTTTACCAATGCAT
>NW_027194344.1:0-7500 GCF_032444005.1 Ranitomeya imitator
GTGCCGTACGGGAGAGAGACACACGAAAGGGGAGGTGGCGGTCACCTGACGACGATGAAAAGTTGGTAGCAAGTGGGAAATGAGGGTGTCACTTTGCCAGCCTTTTTTTTTTTTTTTTTCCCAGCCTAGCTATTGCCAGGCCAAAAAAGTGAGTTGGGAGTGTACGTTTTGGAGGGACAACGTAGAGGAAAAGTGGGAGTTTGCGTAGGCAGAATGAGAGAGGTGCATGTTAGACCCTGGGTAGTAGTTGCAGGCCATTATATATAGTGGGCAGGCAGGCAAGTGTTGGAGGCCACAGGCTTGTTGGTAGTGGAGTTTGGTGGTAGCAGTGCCTAGGGCCAGTGAGCCAGACCTAGGGCCGGCAGTGGTGTTTGGCAGCAGCAGTGCCTAGGGCCAGTGAGCCAGACCTGGGGCCGGCAGTGGTGTTTGGCAGCAGCGGTGCCTAGGGCCAGTGAGCCAGACCTAGGGCCGGCAGTGGTGTCTGGCAGCAGCGGTGCCTAGGGCCAGTGAGCCAGACCTAGGGCCGGCAGTGGTGTTTTTTGCAGCAGCAGCAGTGCCTAGGGCCAGTGAGCCAGCCTGACCTAGGGCTGGCAGTGGTGTTTGGTGCTAGGCTACACCTTGATAATATAATAATATGTATTTATATTGAGTTTTACTTTATATAAATCTAATCCTTGGACTTGGACTTGGCGAGGCGAGGCCAGGCCAGGCCAGGCTTCTTTGGCTGCCTGCCTAGCAGCAGCTGATCAGGCCTCAGTAAGGGATGGGGATGAAATTTGGCGTTGGCGGTCCGTAGAGTTTGCAGTTGCATGTTAGACCTTGGGTGGTAGTTTTGAGTATATTATATAGGGCAGTGGCATGGTGGGCTAGGGCCCAAAGTGAAATGTGGCAGGACAAGTGCTTAGGCTTCAATTTGGGGCCTAGCGCTTGTCAGGTAGAGGAAAGGTTGGCAGTGGGGCTTGGCAGAGGCCAGCCCCAACATGTTGGTGGAGTTTGTTGGTGAAGTTGGGAGGGTGAGGCAGGTGCCTAAGGAAGGTAGTTGTTGTTGGCGGAAGAGAGCGGGACTGGCCGAAAGAAGAGCCGGGTGGTTTTGGGTGAGTGCGTGGATTTGGTGGTTTTGGTGCTAGGCAGACGGTGCAGTTGCATGTTAGACCTTGGGTAGTAGTTCTCGGGTATATATATGGCAGTGGCGTTGCTCGGTGACCTTATATATATAAATATATATTGTCATATATATACCAATGTATGTATGTATATATGGCAGATCATTTTGGTGGCTGGAGGGAGGAGCAGGCATTTCCTAGCAAAGCATAGCATCCAAGAAAGGTTTTGGCAGGGGAGAGAAGTTGGCGGTGGAAGATTCTGGAGAGGAGGAGATGGTGTAAGGTGTGGGCCGGCCAGCCAGTGTGATGGCCAAGGCGAAGAAAGGTTTGGTGGAGGGAGCAGGCATTGCCTAGCAGAGCATAGCAGCATCCAAGGAAGGTTTTTGCAGAGGTGGTGGGCAGGCGAGAGGAGTTGGCCGTGAAAGGTTTGGAGAAGGAGAAGGTGTGAGGCCAGCCGGTGTTGATGGTGGCCAAGGCGAAGAAAGGTGGTTGGAGCAGGCATTGCCTAGCAGAGCATAGCAGCATCCAAGGAAGGATTTGGGAGAGGTGATGGGCAAGGCGAGAGAAATGGGCCCGGAGAGGAGACGGTGTAAGGCCAGCCGGTGTTGATGGCGAAGAGAGTGGAGGGCGGCAGGCATTTGCCTAGCACGCAAGGAAGGTTTAAACGGTGTGATTGAGAGAGAGAGAGAGAGAGAGAGAGAGAGAGAGCGCGCCTGATGGCCAAGGCCAAGAAAAAGCTTGAGGAGGAAAAAATGAGTTGGTGTTGGGGCACGCATGTGCCTAGCATAGCATCCAAGGAAGGTTTTTGCAGGTGGAGATGGCCCAAGTTTGGGGCTCAGCCTGCTGATGGTGGCCAAGGCAGAGAAAGTTGGCGTTGGAGCACGCACTTGCCTAGCATCCAAGGAAGGTCTGTGTGTGATTTTGGCGAGGAGATGGCCTAAGGTAGGTGGGTTGGCCCCCACAGCCTGATGGCCGAGGCAAAGGAAGGCGGAGGAGAAACCAAGTGGCGAAGGGAGCACGCCGTTGCCCGTTATAGCATCCAAGGAAGGTTTTCTTTTTTTTTTTTTTTGCTTTTTGGCGGAGGAGATGGATGGCCAAAAGGCGGTCAAGAAATCAGCCAGGTTGCGGAGTCAGTGCCTCAGCTGCGCCCAGCGCGGAGCTGGGCAGCAGGCGGACCGCGGTTACCGCGGTGCGCCCATGATCTCCCCATGCAACCCTTGGGACCCATTTTGGAGCAGTTTGTTGCTGGAGACCGTGTGTGAGAGAGAAAAGTAGATAGAGAGGGGCTGGTGGTTTTATCCAGCAGATGAAGGAGCTAGAAAAAAAATGCAAACTCGTCCTGGAGAGAGAGAGAGTGATTTTACATGTTATTTTGTTGAGTGAGGGTTGGTGGAGCAGCAGCACCCCTGTTGCGCTACAACTACCCAAGAGAGAGAGAGAGAAATAACTACCTGGTTGATCCTGCCAGTAGTCATATGCTTGTCTCAAAGATTAAGCCATGCATGTGTCAGTACAGGCCGGTCTAAGGCGAAACCGCGAATGGCTCATTAAATCAGTTATCATTCATTTGATGGAAAGCTATTACTCGGATAACCCTGGTAATTCTAGAGCTAATACGTGACTTTTTGAACTCCGACTGGAAGGGAGGAGTGCTTTTATTAGTTGAAAACCAAGCGGGCTTCGGTCCGTGCACTTACTGGTGATGACTCTGAATAACTTTGTGCAGAGAGCACGGTCTCCGCACCGGCTCCGTATCTTTCGAGTTTCTGCCTTATCATGCTGTGGATTGTAGGCCATGCGCCTACAGTGGCTGTTACGGGTGACGGAGAATCAGGGTTCGATTCCGGAGAGGGAGCCTGAGAAACGGCTACCACATCCAAGGAAGGCAGCAGGCACGCAAATTACCCAATCCCAGCTCGGGGAGGTAGTGACGAAAAATAACAATGCGGGACTCTTCCGAGTCTGCGTAATTGGAATGAGCACACTTTAAATCCTTTAGCAACAACCAATTGGAGGGCAAGTCTGGTGCCAGCAGCCGCGGTAATTCCAGCTCCAATAGCGTATATTAAAGTTGTTGCGGTTAAAAAGCTCGTAGTTGGAGGTCAGTTCCGGACTGGGGTGGGAGGTCACCGCCCGTGCTTCCCCGTCAGGCTCCGAACAGCTTCCGTGAGTGGAAGCCAAGCCGGTTCTGCCGGGGTGCTCTTTACCGAGTGTCCCGCGCGGCCGGCCAGTTCACCTTGAATAAATGAGAGTGCTCAAAGCAGGCTACTCTGGAATACAATGCCCGAATGTTACCTGCATGGAATGATGGAAGATGATCTCGGTTCCATTTTGTTGGTGGTGGGAGCCAGAGGTAATGATAAAGAAAGAGGGACTGTCGGGGGCATCCGTACTACGACGCGAGAGGTGAAATTCAGTGACCGTCGTAGGACGAACAACAGCGAAAGCATTTGCCAAGAATGTCTTCGTTGATCAAGAACGAAAGTTAGAGGATCGAAGGCGATCAGATACCGCCCTAGTTCTAACCCTAAACGATGCTGACTAGCAATTCGCCGTCGTTATTCCCATGACGTGGCGAGACGCCCCCGGGAAACCTCAAGTCTTTGAGTTCCGGGGGTAGTATGGTTGCAAAAGTGAAACTTAAAGGAATTGACGGAAGGGCACCACCAGGAGTGGAGCCTGCGGCTTAATTTGACTCAACACGGGAAAGCTCACCAGGCCCGGACACCAGAAGGATTGACAGATTAAGAGCTCTTTCTCGATTTGGTGGGTGGTGGTGCATGGCCGTTCTTAGTTGGTGGAGTGATTTGTCTGGTTAATTCCGGTAACGAACGAGACTCTGGCCTACTAAATAGTGGACGTTGGTTTTGGTGCATGGGCCACGTTCGATACAGTCTTCTTAGAGGGATGAGCAGCGAGTATAGCTGCAGGAGATTGAGCAATAACAGGTCTGTGATGCCCTTAGATGTCCTGGGCCGCACGCGCGCTACACTGAATGGGTTAGCGGGTTGTCCTTTTCCGAGAGGAGCGGGAAATCGCGTGAAAACCATTCGTGATAGGGATTGGGGCTTGCAATTGTTTCCCATGAACGAGGAATTCCCAGTAAGCGCAAGTCATCAGCTTGCGTTGATTAAGTCCCTGCCCTTTGTACACACCGCCCGTCGCTACTACCGATTGAATGATTTAGTGAGGCCTTCGGACTGGCGGTCTTGGACTGGGGCGGCGGGTTTGTTCCAGCAATGGGATGCCGTCGACTCGCCTAGACGGGCCGGAAAGATGTCCAAACTTGATCATTTAGAGGAAGTAAAAGTCGTAACAAGGTTTCCGTAGGTGAACCTGCGGAAGGATCATTACAGTTTTGTGCGTGCTGTTGAGAGAGACAGACACACACCCAGAGAGAGAGAGAGAGAGAGAGAGAGAGAGAGAGAGAGAGAGAGAGAGAGAGAGATAGTGGAGAAGGAGAAAAAGGAGTAGTCAAGTATTATTATATCGAGCCATGCACGCAGAAAGAGAGAAGCAGTAGTTGTTGGTGTGTGGCTTAGAAGCAATCGCTAGCAGTGACCAAAAAGGGGGACGTCTCAAAAGCGAAGAGCCTATGCTCGGGCAACTGAGTAAGCTCAACTGGCGGTGGTGCTCTTTAAGAGGGGCCGGCGCCAGGGTTGGAGATGACGCGTTGTGATTGCTTCTCGAGCTCGATACCTGCTGCTGCTGCTGCTTGTGCTTGCTTGCCTTGGAGTTAAGCTGTTGGTTTTTTTTTTGTGTGTGAGAAGCGAGCACGGTTCACGTCTCGAAAGCGAAGAGCCTATGCTCGGGCAACCGAGCAAGCTCAACTGGCGGTGGTTTGCTCTTAAGAGCGGCCGGCGCCAGGGTTGGAGAAAGACGTTGTGTTTTGCTTTGACCGGATTAAGCCACTGCTTGCTTTCTTGGCCTCGCACAGAGAGAGAGAAAAGAGGGGCTTTGAGCTAGAGACTGCCATCCCCCCCCTGTGCATGCAGAGAGAGAGAGAGAGAGAGAGAGAGAGAGAGAGAGAGAGAGAGAGAGAGAGAGAGAGAAAACCCTGTGTCTGTAGGGAGAAGAAGCCACGTATGCGCGCACAAAGAGAGAGAAGAAGTGCGTTTTGGGCAAAGCTTGTGTTTTGGGAAAGCAGCAAACGCTAGAGGACGTCTCAAAAGCGAACAGCCTATGCTCGGGCAACTGAGCACGCTGAACTGGCGGTGGTGGTCTGTTCTTGTTTGAAGAGGGGCCGGCGCCAGGGTTGGAGATGACGTTGTGTTTTGCTGTTGGCTGAAAATGACTAGTTTTGCCCTGTGTAAAAGGGGGTGGGTGAGTTTGAGACTGGCATTCCCTGGCGCACGCTGAGAGAGAGAGACAAGTGCCTTCTGGTGTCCGTACAGACGCGGGGAAGAGGGTCTGCAGCGCTGGTATGTCCGTTGCAGACGGGAGATTTTTTCCTTTTTTTTTTGTTCAAGCCCTCAATCTGGAGATGATTTTCCAAAAATTGACAACTTCTAATGGTGGATCGCTCGGCTCGTGGGTCGATGAAGACCGCAGCAAAATGCGTGTCAGCATGTGAATCGCAAGATTATGAGATGCATCGACCAGTTGAACGCACATTGCGGCGACGGCACTGCCCAGTGTTGTCGCCACTCCCGGACGAGTGTCTGCAAAGAAATGAAGCATCCATCTGTGTTTTTGTCATGCTCTGCCATCTAGGCCAAGTATGAGAGAGTCGGTTGGTCTTGACGGGGAGTTTTTGACAGAGCGCAGCGAGTTGGGGAGTTCGGTTGCTGCGACCGTTCCCTTAAGTTTGAGTTTGATCTTGTGGTTTTGTTGGCCAGAGAGAGAGAGAAGTATGCCAAGAGAATGACAATGATCTTGTTCCTGCCTGGAGAGAGAGAGTGTTTGGCAGAGTGCTGACCTAGCCCGAAAGCAGACCGTGGCACCAGCACCAGCGGAGGCACCGCGCACGCACGCAGGCGCCGTTGAGAGAGACGGCCGGAGAGAGAGAGAGAGAGAAAATATGTGCCTGCCAATGAATCGATCCAGCCGCCGGTGAGAATGTGGGCGGCTGGATTTTTTATTTTTTTGTGTCGGTGCCGGCCGGTGGTGTCTTTTGGTGTTCGGCGGCGCGGGGAAGGTTGGCTGTTAGGACCTCGTCCGTGGGGAGACTACCCGCCAAATTTAAGCATATTAATAAGCGGAGGAAAAGAAACCAACCGGGATTCCCTGAGTAAGGGCGACTGAAAGGGGATGAGCCCAGCGCATAACCTTGCGGTCTTGTTGTGGCCGTCGAGGGGTGTTGCGTTTTGGTGGATCCGTACCGCTCGAGTTGCTGACCGCCTAAGTCATTGCTTGAATGCAGCCCCGAGGAGGGTGGTAGGCCCGTGTGGCGGCGCCTGTAAAAAGGTTGGAGGCAATTCGGGCGGAGGGGTCTTTACCGTAGAGTCGGGTTGCTTAGTACTGCAGCCCTAAGTAGGTGGTAAACTCCATCTAAGGCTAAATACTACCACGAGTCCGATATTTGACAAGTACCGTGAGGGAAAGCTGAAAAGGACTCTGAAGAGAGAGTTCAAGAGGACGTGAAACCATTAGAAGCTGAAACGGGTGGAACCGTGAAGGTGGAAAGAGGGGATTCAGGTCGTGGGCGCGCGCCTCTGCGGCCAGGCGCAGTCTGTGAGAGGACCCGGCGTTAGAGTTTGTTGCCGTGGCCCCTGGCTGTGAGCGCGCGCGCCGGCGGTCTTAGTTCTCCCTCGAGTACGGGTCGTGGCGAGCCGCTGGACGGAGCCCGAGAGCCCCTTGGGACTGGTAGCCTGCACCTTTGGTGTGGGTGATGACCCTGGGGGTAATTTGTGGCTGCGGCCGGCGGTGACTGCAAGGAGGCAGCCGGCCTCGGCCGGCTGCCTCTCGCCATGTGAGAGTGATCGGTAATCCACCCGACCCGTCTTGAAACACGGACCAAGGAGTCCAACATGTGCGCGAGTCTAAGGGTGGTCTAAACCCGGAGGCGAAATGAAAGTGAGCCCCTGGTGGGCAGGCCGATCCCCTGTCCTGGGCCCTTCCGTCCCGGTCCGGCGCTACGTGAGTGAATTTCCGCGCTGCCGGCCGGGCGGGGGTCCTGGGCGGCCCCGCGAGGGGAGATGGGGCGCAGGCCGAGGACTTGCCGTCGTGCGGCGCGGGCAACGGGTTTGCTCCTCGCGGGCTCTCCTTATCCCGATGTCCGCCGGCAAGTACCTGAGAGCGCAGCCGTTGGGACCCGAAAGATGGTGAACTATGCCTGGCGAGGACGAAGCCAGAGGAAACTCTGGTGGAGGTCCGAAGCAGTTCTGACGTGCAAATCGATTGTCAGAGCTGGGTATAGGGGCGAAAGACTAATCGAACCATCTAGTAGCTGGTTCCC
>NW_027194344.1:12500-16705 GCF_032444005.1 Ranitomeya imitator
GCAGCCAGAGAGAGAGAGTGTTTTGAAGTTTCAGATGACTGCAGCCAGTGAGTGTGTGAGGTTCCTGTGTGCTGTAAAGAGACAGAGAGGGGGACAAGGCTGAGAGAGGCCGTGGATAGAGTAAATGTTGAAAATAGTTATTTTTGGAGGGTGAGAAGGCAGGAGGAGAGTTTTGTGGTAGCAGTAGTTAGGGTGAATGAGAGATACCTAGGAGTAGGTATGGTAGGCCGTCAAGTTTGACAGTAGCAGTCCGTAGAGTTTTGAGAGAGAGAGGCAGCCCTAAGGCCAGCAGTCAAGTTTGGTGAGAGGAGTTGCTAGGGCCAGTGACAGAGCCCTAGGAACGAGGTGTAAGTATGGGCAGCAGCGAATGTTGGCAGCAGAAGTCCGTAGAGTTTTGGGCGAGGGAGCCCTAAGGCCAGCAGCCAAGTTTGGTGAGAGGAGTTGCTAGGGCCAGTGACAGAGCCCTAGGAACGAGGTGTAAGTATGGGCAGCAGCGAATGTTGGCAGCAGAAGTCCGTAGAGTTTTGGGCGAGGGATCCCTAAGGCCAGCAGTCAAGTTTGGTGAGAGGAGTTGCTAGGGCCAGTGACAGAGCCCTAGGAACGAGGTGTAGGTACGGGCAGCAGCCAATGTTGGCAGCAGAAGTCCGTAGAGTTTTGGGTGAGGGATCCCTCAGGCCAGCAGTCAAGTTTGGTGAGAGGAGTTGCTAGGGCCGGTGACAGAGACCTAGGAACGAGGCGTAAAGTATGGGCGGCAGCCAGGCAGTGGCTGGTGTGTCGTCAGCAGCCTTGTTGTAGCTAGAGAGAGAGAGAGAGAGAGAGAGAGAGAGAGAGAGAGAGAGATGATTCCATGTAGATTGAAGAGGAGGTGGGTTGTGTGTGTGAGAGGCAAGAGCCACCTGTGGCAGTTGATGATGATGACGACAATGAATCCAAGATGATCCAGACTGGTAGCAAGTGGGAAAGGCTCTCACTTTGCTACCAGTCTTTTTTTTTCAGTCTGGCTATTGCTAGGCCAAAAAACTGAGTTGGGACCGTACGTTTTGTATGGGCTTAGAGGCCCGGCGGTGGTTCCGTGCCGTACGGGAGAGAGACACACGAAAGGGGAGGTGGCGGTCACCTGACGACGATGAAAAGTTGGTAGCAAGTGGGAAATGAGGGTGTCACTTTGCCAGCCTTTTTTTTTTTTTTTTCCCAGCCTAGCTATTGCCAGGCCAAAAAAGTGAGTTGGGAGTGTACGTTTTGGAGGGACAACGTAGAGGAAAAGTGGGAGTTTGCGTAGGCAGAATGAGAGAGGTGCATGTTAGACCCTGGGTAGTAGTTGCAGGCCATTATATATAGTGGGCAGGCAGGCAAGTGTTGGAGGCCACAGGCTTGTTGGTAGTGGAGTTTGGTGGTAGCAGTGCCTAGGGCCAGTGAGCCAGACCTAGGGCCGGCAGTGGTGTTTGGCAGCAGCAGTGCCTAGGGCCAGTGAGCCAGACCTGGGGCCGGCAGTGGTGTTTGGCAGCAGCGGTGCCTAGGGCCAGTGAGCCAGACCTAGGGCCGGCAGTGGTGTCTGGCAGCAGCGGTGCCTAGGGCCAGTGAGCCAGACCTAGGGCCGGCAGTGGTGTTTTTTGCAGCAGCAGCAGTGCCTAGGGCCAGTGAGCCAGCCTGACCTAGGGCTGGCAGTGGTGTTTGGTGCTAGGCTACACCTTGATAATATAATAATATGTATTTATATTGAGTTTTACTTTATATAAATCTAATCCTTGGACTTGGACTTGGCGAGGCGAGGCCAGGCCAGGCCAGGCTTCTTTGGCTGCCTGCCTAGCAGCAGCTGATCAGGCCTCAGTAAGGGATGGGGATGAAATTTGGCGTTGGCGGTCCGTAGAGTTTGCAGTTGCATGTTAGACCTTGGGTGGTAGTTTTGAGTATATTATATAGGGCAGTGGCATGGTGGGCTAGGGCCCAAAGTGAAATGTGGCAGGACAAGTGCTTAGGCTTCAATTTGGGGCCTAGCGCTTGTCAGGTAGAGGAAAGGTTGGCAGTGGGGCTTGGCAGAGGCCAGCCCCAACATGTTGGTGGAGTTTGTTGGTGAAGTTGGGAGGGTGAGGCAGGTGCCTAAGGAAGGTAGTTGTTGTTGGCGGAAGAGAGCGGGACTGGCCGAAAGAAGAGCCGGGTGGTTTTGGGTGAGTGCGTGGATTTGGTGGGTTTTGGTGCTAGGCAGACGGTGCAGTTGCATGTTAGACCTTGGGTAGTAGTTCTCGGGTATATATATGGCAGTGGCGTTGCTCGGTGACCTTATATATATAAATATATATTGTCATATATATACCAATGTATGTATGTATATATGGCAGATCATTTTGGTGGCTGGAGGGAGGAGCAGGCATTTCCTAGCAAAGCATAGCATCCAAGAAAGGTTTTGGCAGGGGAGAGAAGTTGGCGGTGGAAGATTCTGGAGAGGAGGAGATGGTGTAAGGTGTGGGCCGGCCAGCCAGTGTGATGGCCAAGGCGAAGAAAGGTTTGGTGGAGGGAGCAGGCATTGCCTAGCAGAGCATAGCAGCATCCAAGGAAGGTTTTTGCAGAGGTGGTGGGCAGGCGAGAGGAGTTGGCCGTGAAAGGTTTGGAGAAGGAGAAGGTGTGAGGCCAGCCGGTGTTGATGGTGGCCAAGGCGAAGAAAGGTGGTTGGAGCAGGCATTGCCTAGCAGAGCATAGCAGCATCCAAGGAAGGATTTGGGAGAGGTGATGGGCAAGGCGAGAGAAATGGGCCCGGAGAGGAGACGGTGTAAGGCCAGCCGGTGTTGATGGCGAAGAGAGTGGAGGGCGGCAGGCATTTGCCTAGCACGCAAGGAAGGTTTAAACGGTGTGATTGAGAGAGAGAGAGAGAGAGAGAGAGAGAGAGAGCGCGCCTGATGGCCAAGGCCAAGAAAAAGCTTGAGGAGGAAAAAATGAGTTGGTGTTGGGGCACGCATGTGCCTAGCATAGCATCCAAGGAAGGTTTTTGCAGGTGGAGATGGCCCAAGTTTGGGGCTCAGCCTGCTGATGGTGGCCAAGGCAGAGAAAGTTGGCGTTGGAGCACGCACTTGCCTAGCATCCAAGGAAGGTCTGTGTGTGATTTTGGCGAGGAGATGGCCTAAGGTAGGTGGGTTGGCCCCCACAGCCTGATGGCCGAGGCAAAGGAAGGCGGAGGAGAAACCAAGTGGCGAAGGGAGCACGCCGTTGCCCGTTATAGCATCCAAGGAAGGTTTTCTTTTTTTTTTTTTTTGCTTTTTGGCGGAGGAGATGGATGGCCAAAAGGCGGTCAAGAAATCAGCCAGGTTGCGGAGTCAGTGCCTCAGCTGCGCCCAGCGCGGAGCTGGGCAGCAGGCGGACCGCGGTTACCGCGGTGCGCCCATGATCTCCCCATGCAACCCTTGGGACCCATTTTGGAGCAGTTTGTTGCTGGAGACCGTGTGTGAGAGAGAAAAGTAGATAGAGAGGGGCTGGTGGTTTTATCCAGCAGATGAAGGAGCTAGAAAAAAAATGCAAACTCGTCCTGGAGAGAGAGAGAGTGATTTTACATGTTATTTTGTTGAGTGAGGGTTGGTGGAGCAGCAGCACCCCTGTTGCGCTACAACTACCCAAGAGAGAGAGAGAGAAATAACTACCTGGTTGATCCTGCCAGTAGTCATATGCTTGTCTCAAAGATTAAGCCATGCATGTGTCAGTACAGGCCGGTCTAAGGCGAAACCGCGAATGGCTCATTAAATCAGTTATCATTCATTTGATGGAAAGCTATTACTCGGATAACCCTGGTAATTCTAGAGCTAATACGTGACTTTTTGAACTCCGACTGGAAGGGAGGAGTGCTTTTATTAGTTGAAAACCAAGCGGGCTTCGGTCCGTGCACTTACTGGTGATGACTCTGAATAACTTTGTGCAGAGAGCACGGTCTCCGCACCGGCTCCGTATCTTTCGAGTTTCTGCCTTATCATGCTGTGGATTGTAGGCCATGCGCCTACAGTGGCTGTTACGGGTGACGGAGAATCAGGGTTCGATTCCGGAGAGGGAGCCTGAGAAACGGCTACCACATCCAAGGAAGGCAGCAGGCACGCAAATTACCCAATCCCAGCTCGGGGAGGTAGTGACGAAAAATAACAATGCGGGACTCTTCCGAGTCTGCGTAATTGGAATGAGCACACTTTAAATCCTTTAGCAACAACCAATTGGAGGGCAAGTCTGGTGCC
>NW_027194345.1:0-23002 GCF_032444005.1 Ranitomeya imitator
TAGAGTGTAGGTTATAGAGTGGAGAGTGTAGGGGATAGAATGTAGGGTATAGCGTGTAAGGTGTAGAGTGTAGGGTATAGAGTGTATGGTATAGAGTGTGGGGTATAAAGTGTAGAGTGTAGGGTATGGAGTGTAGGGTATAGAGTGTATGGTATAGAGTGTAGGGTATAAAGTGTAGAGTGTAGGGTATAGAGTGTAGGGTATAGAGTGTAGAGTGTAGGGTAAAGAGTGTAGGGCATAGAGTGTAGGGTATAGAGTGTAGAGTGTAGGGTATAGAGTGTAGGGTATAGCGTGCAGGTTGTAGAGTGTAGGGTATAGAGTGTATGGTATAGAGTGTAGGGTATAAAGTGTAGAGTGTAGTGTATAGAGTGTAGGGTATAGAGTGTAGGGTATAGAGTGTAGGGTATAGAGTGTAGGCTATAGAGTGTAGAGTGTAGGGTGTAGAGTGTAGGGTATTGAGTGTAGGGTATAGAGTGTAGGGTATAGAGTGTGGAGTAGAGAGTGTAGGGTATAGAGTGTAGGGTATAGAGTGTAGAGTATAGAGTGCAGGTTGTAGAGTGTAGGGTATAGAGTGTATGGTATAGAGTGTAGGGTATAAAGTGTAGAGTGTAGTGTATAGAGTGTAGGGTATAGAGTGTAGGGTATAGAGTGTAGGGTAAAGAGTGTAGAGTGTAGGGTACAGAGTGCAGGGTGTAGAGTGTAGGGTATAGAGTGTAGGGTGTAGAGTGTAGGGTATAGAGTGTAGGGTGTAGAGTGTAGGGTGTGAGGTATAGAGTGTAGGGTATAGAGTGTAGGGTATAGAGTGTAGAGTGTAGGGTGTAGAGTGTAGGTTATAGAGTGTAGGGTATAGAATGTAGGGTATGGAGTGTAGGGTGTAGGGATAAGAGTGTAGGGATTAGAGTGTAGGGTGTAGAGTGTAGGGTGTAGAGTGTAGGGTATAGAGTGTAGGGTATAGAGTGTAGGGTATAAAGCGTAGAGTGTAGGGTATAGAGTGTATAGTGTAGGGTATAGAGTGTAGGGTATAGAGTGTAGGGTATAGAGTGTAGGGTATAGGGTATAGAGTGTAGGGTGTAGAGTGTAGGGTGTAGGGTGGAGAGTGTATGGTATAGAGTGTAGGGTATAGAGTGTAGGGGTTAGAGTGTAGGGTATAGAGTGTAGGGTATAGAGTGTAGCGTATAGAGTGTAGGGCGTAGAGTGTAGAGTGTAGGGTGTAGAGTGTAGAGTGTAGGGTATAGAGTGTAGGGTATAGAGTAGAGTGTAGAGTGTAGGGTATATAGTGTAGAGTGTAGGGGATAGAATGTAGGGTATAGAGTGTAAGGTGTAGAGTGTAGGGTATAGAGTGTATGGTATAGAGTGTGGGGTATAAAGTGTAGAGTGTAGGATATGGAGTGTAGGGTATAGAGTATATAGTGTAGGGTATAGAGTGTAGGGTATAGAGTGTAGGGTGTAAAGTGTAGGGTGTAGAGTGTAGGGTGTAGAGTGTAGGGTGTAGAGTGTAGGGTATAGAGTGTAGGGTATAGAGTGTAGGGTATAGAGTGTAGGGTATAGAGTGTAGAGTGTAGGGTATAGAGTGTAGGGTATAGAGTGTAGGGTATAGAGTGTAGGGTATAGAGTGTATGGTGTAGAGTGTAGGGTATAGAATGTAGAGTTTAGGGTAGAGAGTGTGGGGCATAGAGTGTATGGTATACAGTGTAGAGTGTAGGGTATAGAGTGTATAGTGTAGGGTATAGAGTGTAGGGTATAGAGTGTATGGTATAGAGTGTAGGGTATAAAGTGTAGAGTGTAGGGTATAGAGTGTATGGTATAGAGTGTAGGGTATAAAGTGTAGAGTGTAGGGTATAGAGTGTAGGGTATAGAGTGTAGGGTATAGAGTGTAGGGTATAGATTGTAGGGTAAAGAGTGTAGAGTGTAGGGTACAGAGTGCAGGGTGTAGAGTGTAGGGTATAGAGTGTAGGGTATAGAGTGTAGGGTATAGAGTGTAGGGTATAAAGTGTAGGGTGTAGGGTATAGAGTGTAGGGTATAGAGTGCAGGTTGTAGAGTGTAGGGTATAGAGTGTATGGTATAGGGTGTAGGGTATAAAGTGTAGGGTATAGAGTGTAGGGTATAGAGTGTAGGGTATAGAATGTAGGGTATAGAGTGTAGGGTATAGAGTGTAGGCTATAGAGTGTAGAGTATATAGTGTAAAGTGTAGGGTATAGAGTGTAGGGTATAGAGTGTAGGGTATAGAGTGTAGGGTGTAGGGATTAGAGTGTAGGGTACAGAGTGTAGGGTATAGAATGTAGGGTATAGAGTGTAGGGTAAAGAGTGTAGAGTGTAGGGTACAGAGTGCAGGGTGTAGAGTGTAGGGAATAGAGTGTAGAGTGTAGGGTGTAGAGTGTAGGGTGTAGAGTGTAGGGTGTAGAGTGTAGGGTGTAGGGTATAGAGTGTAGGGTATAGAGTGTAGGGTATAGAGTGTAGGGTGTAGGGATTAGAGTGTAGGGATTAGAGTGTAGGGATTAGAGTGTAGGGTGTAGAGTGTAGGGTGTAGAGTGTAGGGTATAGAGTGTAGGGTATAGAGTGTAGGGTATAGAGTGTAGAGTGTAGGGATTAGAGTGCAGGGTATAGAGTGTAGGGTATAGAGTAGAGTGTAGAGTGTAGGCTATAGAGTGTAGACTATGGAGTGTAGGGTATAGAGTGTAGGATATAGAGTGTAGGGTATATAGTGTAGGGTATAGAGTGTAAGGTGTAGGGTATAGAGTGTAGGGTATAGAGTGCAGGTTGTAGAGTGTAGGGTATAGAGTGTAGGGTATAGAGAGTAGGGTATAAAGTGTAGAGTGTAGGGTATAGAGTGTAGAGTGTAGGGTATAGAGTGTATGCTATAGCGTGTATGGTGTAGAGTGTATGGTATAGAGTGTAGGGTATAGAGTGTAGAGTGTATGGTATAGAGTGTATGGTATAGAGTGTAGGGTATAGAGTGTAGGGTATAGAGTGTAGGGTATAGAGTGTAGGGTATAGAGTGTATGTTATAGAGTGTAGGGTATAGAGTGTAGAGTGTAGGGTATAGAGTTTACAGTGTAGGGTATAGAGTGTAGGGTATAGAGTGTAAGGTATAGAGTGTAGGGTGTAGAGTGTAGGGTATAGAGTGTAGGGTATAGAGTGTATGGTATAGAGTGTATGGTATAGAGTGTAGGGTATAGAGTGTATGGTATAGAGTGTAGGGTATAGAGTGTAGAGTGTAGGGATTAGAGTGTAGGGTGTAGAGTGTATGGTATAGAGTGTAGAGTGTAAGTTATCGAGTGTAGGGTATAGAGTGTAGGGTGTAGAGTGTAGGGTATAGAGTGTTGGGTGTAGAGTGCAGGGTGTAGAGTGCAGGGTATAGAGTGTAGGATATAGAGTGTAGAGTGTAGGGTATAGAGTGTAGGGTGTAGGGTATAGAGTGTAGAGTGTAGGGTATAGAGTGTAGGGTATAGAGTGTAGGGTACAGAGTGTAGGGAATAGAGTGTAGAGTGTAAGGTGTAGAGTGTAGGGTATAGAGTGTAGGGTATATACTGTAGGGTATAGAGTGTAGGCTATAGAGTGTAGGGTATAGAGTGTAAAGTGTAGGGTATAGAGTATAGGGTATAGAGTGTAGGGTTTAGAGTGTTGGGTGTAGAGTGCAGGGTGTAGAGTGCAGGGTATAGAGTGTAGGGTATAGAGTGTAGGGTATAAAGTGTAGAGTGTAGGGTATAGAGTGTATAGTGTAGGGTATAGAGTGTAGGGTATAGAGTGTAGGGTATAGAGTGTAGGGTATAGAGTGTAGGGTATAGGGTATAGAGTGTAGGGTGTAGGGTGTAGAGTGTAGGGTGTTGAGTGTAGGGTATAGAGTGTAGGGTATAGAGTGTAGGGTGTAGGGTATAGAGTGTAGGGGATAGAGTGTAGGGTATAGAGTGTAGAGTGTATGGTATAGAGTGTAGAGTGTAGGGTATAGAGTGTAAGGTATAGACTGTAGGGTATAGAGTGTGGCGTAAAGAGTGTAGGGTATAGAGTGTAGAGTGTAGGGTATAGAGTGTACGGTATGGAGTGTAGGGTATAGAGTGTAGGGTATAGAGTGTAGAGTGTAGGGTATAGAATGTAGGGTATAGAGTGTAGGGTATAGAGTGTAGGGAATAGAGTGTAGAGTGTAAGGTATAGAGTGTAGAGTGTAGGGTATAGACGGTAGGGTGTAGAGTGTAGGGAGTAGAGTGTAGGGTATAGAGTGTAGAGTGTAGGGTATAGAGTGCAGGGTATAGAGTGTAGGGTGTAGAGTGTAGGCTATAGAGTGTAGGGTATAGAGTGTAGAGTGTAGGGTATAGAGTGTAGGGTATAGAGTGTAGGGTATAGAGTGTAGGGTATAGAGTGTAGAGTGTAGGGTATAGAGTGTAGGGTATAGATTGCAGGTTGTAGAGTGCAGGTTGTAGAGTGTAGGGTATAGAGTGTAGGGTATAGAGTGTAGGGTATAGAGTGTAGGGTATAGAGTGTAGGGTATAAAGTGTAGAGTGTAGGGTATAGAGTGTATAGTGTAGGGTATAGAGTGTAGGGTATAGAGTGTAGGGTATAGAGTGTATAGTGTAGGGTATAGAGTGTATGCTATAGAGTGTATGGTGTAGAGTGTATGGTATAGAGTGTAGGGTGTAGAGTGTATGGTATAGAGTGTAGGGTGTAGAGTGTAGGGTATAGAGTGTAGGGTATAGAGTGTATGTTATAGAGTGTAGGGTATAGAGTGTAGAGTGTAGGGTATAGAGTTTAGAGTGTAGGGTATAGAGTGTAGGGTATAGAGTGTAGTGTATAGAGTGTAGGGTAAAGAGTGTAGAGTGTAGGGTACAGAGTGCAGGGTGTAAAGTGTAGGTTATAGAGTGTAGAGTGTAGGGTGTAGAGTGTAGGGTGTAGAGTGTAGGGTATAGAGTGTAGAGTGTAGGGTGTAGAGTGTAGGGTGTAGGGTATAGAGTGTGGGGTATAGAGTGTAGGGTATAGAGTGTAGGGTATAGGGTGTAGGGATTAGAGTGTAGGGATTAGAGTGTAGGGATTAGAGTGTAGGGTGTAGAGTGTAGGGTATAGAGTGTAGGGTATAGAGTGTAGGGTATAGAATGTAGGGTATAGAGTGCAGGTTGTAGAGTGTAGGGTATAGAGTGTAGGGTAAAGAGTGTAGAGTGTAGGGTACAGAGTGCAGGGTGTAGAGTGTAGGGTATAGAGTGTAGGGTGTAGGGTGTAGAGTGTAGGGTATAGAGTGTAGAGTGTAGGGTGTAGAGTGTAGGGTGTAGGGTATAGAGTGTAGGGTATAGAGTGTAGGGTATAGAGTGTAGAGTGTATGGATTGGAGTGTAGGGTATAGAGTGTAGGCTATAGAGTGTAGGGTGTAGAGTGTAGGGTATAGAGTGTAGGGTATAGAGTGTAGGGTATAGAGTGTACGTTATAGAGTGTAGGGTATAGAGTGTAGAGTGTAGGGTATAGAGTTTAGAGTGTAGGGTATAGAGTGTAGGGTATAGAGTGTAAGGTATAGAGTGTAGAGTGTAGGGTATAGAGTGTAGGGTATAGAGTGTAGGGTATAGAGTGTAGGGTGTAGAGTGTAGGGTGTAGGGTATAGAGTGTAGGGTATAGAGTGTAGGGTATAGAGTGTAGAGTGTAGAGTGTAGGGTGTAGATTGTAGGGTATAGAGTGTAGGGATTAGAGTGTAGGGTGTAGAGTGTAGGGTGTAGTGTGTAGGGTATAGAGTATAGGGTATAGAGTGTAGGGTATAGAGTGTAGGGTATAAAGCGTAGAGTGTAGGGTATAGAAAGTATAGTGTAGGGTATAGAGTGTAGGGTATAGAGTGTAGGGTATAGAGTCTAGGGTATAGGGTATAGAGTGTAGGGTGTAGAGTGTAGGGTGTAGGGTGTAGAGTGTATGGTATAAAGTGTAGGGTATAGAGTGTAGGGATTAGAGTGTAGGGTATAGAGTGTAGGGTATAGAGTGTAGGGTATAGAGTGTAGGGTGTAGAGTGTAGAGTGTAGGGTATAGAGTGTAGAGTGTAGGGTATAGAGTGTAGGGTATAGAGTAGAGTGTAGAGTGTAGGGTATAGAGTGTAGAGTGTAGCGGATAGAATGTAGGGTATAGAGTGTAAGGTGTAGAGTGTAGGGTATAGAGTGTATGGTATAGAGTGTGGGGTATAAAGTGTAGAGTTTAGGGTATGGAGTGTAGGGTATAGAGTGTAGGGTGTAAAGTGTAGGGTGTAGAGTGTAGGGTGTAGAGTGTAGGGTGTAGAGTGTAGGGTATAGAGTGTAGGGTATAGAGTGTAGGGTATAGAGTGTAAGGTATAGAGTGTAGAGTGTAGGGTATAGAGTGTAGGGTATAGAGTGTAGGGTATAGAGTGTAGGGTATAGAGTGTATGGTGTAGAGTGTAGGGTATAGAATGTAGAGTTTAGGGTAGAGAGTGTGGGGCATAGAGTGTATGGTATACAGTGTAGAGTGTAGGGTATAGAGTGTATAGTGTAGGGTATAGAGTGTAGGGTATAGAGTGTATGGTATAGAGTGTAGGGTATAAAGTGTAGAGTGTAGGGTATAGAGTGTATGGTATAGAGTGTAGGGTATAAAGTGTAGAGTGTAGGGTATAGAGTGTAGGGTATAGAGTGTAGGGTATAGAGTGTAGGGTATAGATTGTAGGGTAAAGAGTGTAGAGTGTAGGGTACAGAGTGCAGGGTGTGGAGTGTAGGGTATAGAGTGTAGAGTGTAGAGTGTAGGGTGTAGAGTGTAGGGTATAGAGTGTAGGGTATAGAGTGTAGGGTATAAAGTGTAGGTTGTAGGGTATAGAGTGTAGGGTATAGAGTGCAGGTTGTAGAGTGTAGGGTATAGAGTGTATGGTATAGGGTGTAGGGTATAAAGTGTAGGGTATAGAGTGTAGGGTATAGAGTGTAGGGTATAGAATGTAGGGTATAGAGTGTAGGGTATAGAGTGTAGGCTATAGAGTGTAGAGTATATAGTGTAAAGTGTAGGGTATAGAGTGTAGGGTATAGAGTGTAGGGTATAGAGTGTAGGGTGTAGGCATTAGAGTGTAGGGTACAGAGTGTAGGGTATAGAATGTAGGGTATAGAGTGTAGGGTAAAGAGTGTAGAGTGTAGGGTACAGAGTGCAGGGTGTAGAGTGTAGGGAATAGAGTGTAGAGTGTAGGGTGTAGAGTGTAGGGTGTAGAGTGTAGGGTGTAGAGTGTAGGGTGTAGGGTATAGAGTGTAGGGTATAGAGTGTAGGGTATAGAGTGTAGGGTGTAGGGATTAGAGTGTAGGGATTAGAGTGTAGGGATTAGAGTGTAGGGTGTAGAGTGTAGGGTGTAGAGTGTAGGGTATAGTGTGCAGGGTATAGAGTGTAGGGTATAGAGTGTAGAGTGTAGGGATTAGAGTGCAGGGTATAGAGTGTAGGGTATAGAGTAGAGTGTAGAGTGTAGGCTATAGAGTGTAGACTATGGAGTGTAGGGTATAGAGTGTAGGATATAGAGTGTAGGGTATATAGTGTAGGGTATAGAGTGTAAGGTGTAGGGTATAGAGTGTAGGGTATAGAGTGCAGGTTGTAGAGTGTAGGGTATAGAGTGTAGGGTATAGAGAGTAGGGTATAAAGTGTAGAGTGTAGGGTATAGAGTGTAGAGTGTAGGGTATAGAGTGTATGCTATAGCATGTATGGTGTAGAGTGTATGGTATAGAGTGTAGGGTATAGAGTGTAGAGTGTATGGTATAGAGTGTATGGTATAGAGTGTAGGGTATAGAGTGTAGGGTATAGAGTGTAGGGTATAGAGTGTAGGGTATAGAGTGTATGTTATAGAGTGTAGGGTATAGAGTGTAGAGTGTAGGGTATAGAGTTTACAGTGTAGGGTATAGAGTGTAGGGTATAGAGTGTAAGGTATAGAGTGTAGGGTGTAGAGTGTAGGGTATAGAGTGTAGGGTATAGAGTGTATGGTATAGAGTGTATGGTATAGAGTGTAGGGTATAGAGTGTATGGTATAGAGTGTAGGGTATAGAGTGTAGAGTGTAGGGATTAGAGTGTAGGGTGTAGAGTGTATGGTATAGAGTGTAGAGTGTAAGTTATCGAGTGTAGGGTATAGAGTGTAGGGTGTAGAGTGTAGGGTATAGAGTGTTGGGTGTAGAGTGCAGGGTGTAGAGTGCAGGGTATAGAGTGTAGGATATAGAGTGTAGAGTGTAGGGTATAGAGTGTAGGGTGTAGGGTATAGAGTGTAGAGTGTAGGGTATAGAGTGTAGGGTATAGAGTGTAGGGTATAGAGTGTAGGGAATAGAGTGTAGAGTGTAAGGTGTAGAGTGTAGGGTATAGAGTGTAGGGTATATACTGTAGGGTATAGAGTGTAGGCTATAGAGTGTAGGGTATAGAGTGTAAAGTGTAGGGTATAGAGTATAGGGTATAGAGTGTAGGGTTTAGAGTGTTGGGTGTAGAGTGCAGGGTGTAGAGTGCAGGGTATAGAGTGTAGGGTATAGAGTGTAGGGTATAAAGTGTAGAGTGTAGGGTATAGAGTGTATAGTGTAGGGTATAGAGTGTAGGGTATAGAGTGTAGGGTATAGAGTGTAGGGTATAGAGTGTAGGGTATAGGGTATAGAGTGTAGGGTGTAGGGTGTAGAGTGTAGGGTGTTGAGTGTAGGGTATAGAGTGTAGGGTATAGAGTGTAGGGTGTAGGGTATAGAGTGTAGGGGATAGAGTGTAGGGTATAGAGTGTAGAGTGTATGGTATAGAGTGTAGAGTGTAGGGTATAGAGTGTAGGGTATAGACTGTAGGGTATAGAGTGTGGCGTAAAGAGTGTAGGGTATAGAGTGTAGAGTGTAGGGTATAGAGTGTACGGTATGGAGTGTAGGGTATAGAGTGTAGGGTATAGAGTGTAGAGTGTAGGGTATAGAATGTAGGGTATAGAGTGTAGGGTATAGAGTGTAGGGAATAGAGTGTAGAGTGTAAGGTATAGAGTGTAGAGTGTAGGGTATAGACGGTAGGGTGTAGAGTGTAGGGAGTAGAGTGTAGGGTATAGAGTGTAGAGTGTAGGGTATAGAGTGCAGGGTATAGAGTGTAGGGTGTAGAGTGTAGGCTATAGAGTGTAGGGTATAGATTGCAGGTTGTATAGTGCAGGTTGTAGAGTGTAGGGTATAGAGTGTAGGGTATAGAGTGTAGGGTATAGAGTGTAGGGTATAGAGTGTAGGGTATAGAGTGTAGAGTGTAGGGTATAGAGTGTAGGGTATAGATTGCAGGTTGTAGAGTGCAGGTTGTAGAGTGTAGGGTATAGAGTGTAGGGTATAGAGTGTAGGGTATAGAGTGTAGGGTATAGAGTGTAGGGTATAGAGTGTAGGGTATAAAGTGTAGAGTGTAGGGTATAGAGTGTATAGTGTAGGGTATAGAGTGTAGGGTATAGAGTGTAGGGTATAGAGTGTATAGTGTAGGGTATAGAGTGTATGCTATAGAGTGTATGGTGTAGAGTGTATGGTATAGAGTGTAGGGTGTAGAGTGTAGGGTATAGAGTGTAGGGTATAGAGTGTATGTTATAGAGTGTAGGGTATAGAGTGTAGAGTGTAGGGTATAGAGTTTAGAGTGTAGGGTATAGAGTGTAGGGTATAGAGTGTAGTGTATAGAGTGTAGGGTAAAGAGTGTAGAGTGTAGGGTACAGAGTGCAGGGTGTAGAGTGTAGGGTATAGAGTGTAGAGTGTAGGGTGTAGAGTGTAGGGTGTAGAGTGTAGGGTATTGAGTGTAGAGTGTAGGGTGTAGAGTGTAGGGTGTAGGGTATAGAGTGTAGGGTATAGAGTGTAGGGTATAGAGTGTAGGGTATAGGGTGTAGGGATTAGAGTGTAGGGATTAGAGTGTAGGGATTAGAGTGTAGGGTGTAGAGTGTAGGGTATAGAGTGTAGGGTATAGAGTGTAGGGTATAGAGTGTAGGGTATAGAGTGCAGGTTGTAGAGTGTAGGGTATAGAGTGTAGGGTAAAGAGTGTAGAGTGTAGGGTACAGAGTGCAGGGTGTAGAGTGTAGGGTATAGAGTGTAGGGTGTAGGGTGTAGAGTGTAGGGTATAGAGTGTAGAGTGTAGGGTGTAGAGTGTAGGGTGTAGGGTATAGAGTGTAGGGTATAGAGTGTAGGGTATAGAGTGTAGAGTGTAGGGATTGGAGTGTAGGGTATAGAGTATAGGCTATAGAGTGTAGGGTGTAGAGTGTAGGGTATAGAGTGTAGGGTATAGAGTGTAGGGTATAGAGTGTACGTTATAGAGTGTAGGGTATAGAGTGTAGAGTGTAGGGTATAGAGTTTAGAGTGTAGGGTATAGAGTGTAGGGTATAGAGTGTAAGGTATAGAGTGTAGAGTGTAGGGTATAGAGTGCAGGGTATAGAGTGTAGGGTATAGAGTGTAGGGTGTAGAGTGTAGGGTGTAGGGTATAGAGTGTAGGGTATAGAGTGTAGGGTATAGAGTGTAGAGTGTAGAGTGTAGGGTGTAGATTGTAGGGTATAGAGTGTAGGGTATAGAGTGTAGGGTATAGAGTGTAGGGTGTAGGGATTAGAGTGTAGGGATTAGAGTGTAGGGTGTAGAGTGTAGGGTGTAGTGTGTAGGGTATAGAGTATAGGGTATAGAGTGTAGGGTATAGAGTGTAGGGTATAAAGCGTAGAGTGTAGGGTATAGAGTGTATAGTGTAGGGTATAGAATGTAGGGTATAGAGTGTAGGGTATAGAGTCTAGGGTATAGGGTATAGAGTGTAGGGTGTAGAGTGTAGGGTGTAGGGTGTAGAGTGTATGGTATAAAGTGTAGGGTATAGAGTGTAGGGATTAGAGTGTAGGGTATAGAGTGTAGGGTATAGAGTGTAGGGTATAGAGTGTAGGGTGTAGAGTGTAGAGTGTAGGGTATAGAGTGTAGAGTGTTTGGTATAGAGTGTAGGGTATAGAGTAGAGTGTAGAGTGTAGGGTATAGAGTGTAGAGTGTAGCGGATAGAATGTAGGGTATAGAGTGTAAGGTGTAGAGTGTAGGGTATAGAGTGTATGGTATAGAGTGTGGGGTATAAAGTGTAGAGTTTAGGGTATGGAGTGTAGGGTATAGAGTGTATGGTATAGAGTGTAGGGTATAAAGTGTAGAGTGTAGGGTATAGAGTGTAGGGTATAGAGTGTAGAGTGTAGGGTAAAGAGTGTAGGGTATAGAGTGTAGGGTATAGAGTGCAGAGTGTAGGGTATAGAGTGTAGAGTATAGAGTGCAGGTTGTAGAGTGTAGGGTATAGAGTGTATGGTATGGAGTGTAGGGTATAAAGTGTAGAGTGTAGTGTATAGAGTGTAGGGTATAGAGTGTAGGGTATAGAGTGTAGGGTAAAAAGTGTAGAGTGTAGGGTACAGAGTGCAGGGTGTAGAGTGTAGGGTATAGAGTGTAGGGTGTAGAGTGTAGGGTATAGAGTGTAGGGTGTGAGGTATAGAGTGTAGGGTATAGAGTGTAGGGTATAGAGTGTAGAGTGTAGAGTGTAGGGTGTAGAGTGTAGGGTATAGAGTGTAGGGTATAGAGTGTAGGGTATAGAGTGTAGGGTGTAGGGATAAGAGTGTAGGGATTAGAGTGTAGGGTGTAGAGTGTAGGGTATAGAGTGTAGGGCATAGAGTGTAGGGTATAAAGCGTAGAGTGTAGAGTATAGAGTGTATAGTGTAGGGTATAGAGTGTAGGGTATAGAGTGTAGGGTATAGAGTGTAGGGTATAGGGTATAGAGTGTAGGGTGTAGAGTGTAGGGTGTAGGGTGTAGAGTGTATGGTATAGAGTGTAGGGTATAGAGTGTAGGGATTAGAGTGTAGGGTATAGAGTGTAGGGTATAGAGTGTAGGGTATAGAGTGTAGGGTGTAGAGTGTAGAGTGTAGGGTATAGAGTGTAGAGTGTAGGGTATAGAGTGTAGTGTATAGAGTAGAGTGTAGAGTGTAGGGTATAGAGTGTAGAGTGTAGGGGATAGAATGTATGGTATAGAGTGTAAGGTGTAGAGTGTAGGGTATAGAGTGTATGGTATAGAGTGTGGGGTATAAAGTGTAGAGTGTAGGGTATGGAGTGTAGGGTATAGAGTGTATGGTATAGAGTGTAGGGTATAAAGTGTAGAGTGTAGGGTATAGAGTGTAGAGTGTAGGGTAAAGAGTGTAGGGCATAGAGTGTAGGGTATAGAGTGTAGAGTAGGGCATAGAGTGTAGGGTATAGAGTGCAGGTTGTAGAGTGTAGGGTATAGAGTGTAGAGTGTAGGGGATAGAATGTATGGTATAGAGTGTAAGGTGTAGAGTGTAGGGTATAGAGTGTATGGTATAGAGTGTGGGGTATAAAGTGTAGAGTGTAGGGTATGGAGTGTAGGGTATAGAGTGTATGGTATAGAGTGTAGGGTATAAAGTGTAGAGTGTAGGGTATAGAGTGTAGAGTGTAGGGTAAAGAGTGTAGGGCATAGAGTGTAGGGTATAGAGTGTAGAGTAGGGTATAGAGTGTAGGGTATAGAGTGCAGGTTGTAGAGTGTAGGGTATAGAGTGTATGGTATAGAGTGTAGCGTATAAAGTGTAGAGTGTAGTGTATAGAGTGTAGGGTATAGAGTGTAGGGTATAGAGTGTAGGGTATAGAGTGTAGAGTGTATGGTAAAGAGTGTAGGGCATAGAGTGTAGGGTATAGAGTGTAGAGTAGGGTATAGAGTGTAGGGTATAGAGTGCAGGTTGTAGAGTGTAGGGTATAGAGTGTATGGTATAGAGTGTAGGGTATAAAGTGTAGAGTGTAGTGTATAGAGTGTAGGGTATAGAGTGTAGGGTATAGAGTGTAGGGTATAGAGTGTAGGCTATAGAGTGTAGAGTGTAGGGTGTAGAGTGTAGGGTATAGAGTGTAGGGTATAGAGTGTAGGGTATAGAGTGTGGAGTAGAGAGTGTAGGGTATAGAGTGTAGGGTATAGAATGTAGAGTGTAGAGTGTAGGGTGTAGAGTGCAAAGTGTAGGGTATAGAGTGTAAGGTATAGAGTGTAGTGTATAGAGTGTATGTTATAGAGTGTAGGGTATAGAGTGTAGAGTTTAGGGTATAGAGTGTAGTGTATAGAGTGTATGGTATAGAGTGTATGGTATAGAGTGTAGAGTGTAGGGTATAGAGTGTAGGGTATAGAGTGTAGGGTATAGAGTGTAGGGTATAGAGTGTAGAGTGTATGGTATAGAGTGTAGGGTATAGAGTGTAGGGTATAGAGTGTAGGGTATAGAGTGTAAGGTATAGAGTGTAGGTTATAGAGTGTAGGGTATAGAGTGTAGGGTATAGAGTGTAGCTTATAGAGCGTAGGGTGTAGGGTATAGAGTGTAGGGTATAGAGTGTAGGGTACAGAGTGTAGAGTGTAGGGTATAGAGTGTATGGTATAGAGTGTAGGGTATAGAGTGTAGTGTATAGAGTGTATGTTATAGAGTGTAGGGTATAGAGTGTAGAGTTTAGGGTATAGAGTGTAGTGTATAGAGTGTATGGTATAGAGTGTATGGTATAGAGTGTAGAGTGTAGGGTATAGAGTGTAGGGTATAGAGTGTAGGGTATAGAGTGTAGGGTATAGAGTGTAGAGTGTATGGTATAGAGTGTAGGGTATAGAGTGTAGGGTATAGAGTGTAGGGTATAGAGTGTAAGGTATAGAGTGTAGGTTATAGAGTGTAGGGTATAGAGTGTAGGGTATAGAGTGTAGCTTATAGAGCGTAGGGTGTAGGGTATAGAGTGTAGGGTATAGAGTGTAGGGTACAGAGTGTAGAGTGTAGGGTATAGAGTGTATGGTATAGAGCTTAGGGTGTAGAGTGTAGGGTATAGAATGTAGAGTTTAGGGTATAGAGTGTGGGGCATAGAGTGTATGGTATACAGTGTAGAGTGTAGGGTATAGAGTGTAGGGTATAGAGTGTAGGGTATAGAGTGTAGAGTGTAGGGTATAGAGTGTAGGGTATAGAGTGCAGGTTGTAGAGTGTAGGGTATAGAGTGTAGGGTATAGAGTGTAGGGTATAAAGTGTAGAGAGTAGGGTATAGAGTGTATAGTGTAGGGTATAGAGTGTAGGGTATAGAGTGTATAGTGTAGGGTATAGAGTGTATGCTATAGAGTGTATGGTGTAGAGTGTATGGCATAGAGTGTAGGGTGTAGAGTGTATGGTATAGAGTGTAGGGTATAGAGTGTAGGGTATAGAGTGTAGGGTATAGAGTGTATGTTATAGAGTGTAGGGTATAGAGTGTAGAGTGTAGGGTATAGAGTTTAGAGTGTAGGGTATGGAGTGTAGGGTATAGAGTGTAAGGTATATAGTGTAGCGTGTAGGGTATAGAGTGTAGGGTATAGAGTGTAGGGTATAGAGTGTAGGGTAAAGAGTGTAGAGTGTAGGGTACAGAGTGCAGGGTGTAGAGTGTAGGGTATAGAGTGTAGAGTGTAGGGTGTAGAGTGTAGGGTGTAGAGTGTAGGGTGTAGAGTGTAGGGTGTAGGGTATAGAGTGTAGGGTATAGAGTGTAGGGTATAGAGTGTAGGGTGTAGAGTGTAGGGTGTAGAGTGTAGGGTATAGAGTGTAGGGTATAGAGTGTAGGTTATAGAGTGTAGGGTGTAGGGATTAGAGTGTAGGGATTAGAGTGTAGGGTGTAGAGTGTATGGTGTAGAGTGTAGGGTATAGAGTGTAGGGTATAGAGTGTAGGGTATAGAGTGTAGAGTGTAGGGATTAGAGTGTAGGGATTAGAGTGTAGGGTATAGAGTGTAGGGTATAGAGTGTAGGGTATAGAGTGTAGGGTATAGAGTGTAGGGTATAGAGTGTAGGGAATAGAGTGTAGAGTGTAGGGTGTAGAATGTAAAGTGTAGGGTATAGAGTGTAAGGTATAGAGTGTAGTGTATAGAGTGTATGTTATAGAGTGTAGGGTATAGAGTGTAGAGTGTAGGGTATAGAGTGTAGGGTATAGAGTGTAGGGTATAGAGTGTAGGGTATAGAGTGTAGGGTGTAGGGTATAGAGTGTAGGGTATAGAATGCACGTTGTAGAGTGTAGGGTATAGAGTGTAGGGTATAGAGAATAGGGTATAAAGTGTAGAGTGTAGGGTATAGAGTGTAGGGTATAGAGTGTAGGGTATAGAGTGTAGATTGTAGGGTATAGAGTGTATGCTATAGAGTTTATGGTGTAGAGTGTATGGTATAGAGTGTAGGGTATAGAGTGTAGAGTGTAGGGTATAGAGTGTAGGGTATAGAGTGTAGGGTATAGAGTGTAGGGTATAAAGTGCATGTTATAGAGTGTAGGATATAGAGTGTAGAGTGTAGAGTGTAGGGTATAGAGTTTAGAGTGTAGGGTATAGAGTGTAGGGTATAGAGTGTAGGGTATAGAGTGTAGGGTGTAGAGTGTAGGGTATAGAGTGTAGGGTATAGAGTGTAGGGTATAGAGTGTATGGTATAGAGTGTAGTGTATAGAGTGTAGGGTACAGAGTGTAGGGTATAGAGTGTATGGTATAGAGTGTATAGTATAGAGTGTAGGGTATAGAGTGTATGGTATAGAGTGTAGGGTATAGAGTGTAGAGTGTAGGGTATAGAGTGTAGGGTATAGAGTGTAGGGTATAGAGTGTAGGCTATAGAGTGTAGGGTATAGAGTGTAGAGTGTAGGGTATAGAGTGTAGGATGTAGAGTGTAGGGTATAGAGTGTTGGGTGTAGAGTGCAGGGTGTAGAGTGCAGGGTGTAGAGTGCAGGGTATAGAGTGTAGGGTATAGAGTGTAGGGTATAAAGTGTAGAGTGTAGGGTATAGAGTGTAGGGTATAGAGTGTAGGGTGTAGAGTGTAGGGTATAGAGTGTAGGGTACAGAGTGTAGAGTGTAGGGTATAGAGTGTATGGTATAGAGCTTAGGGTGTAGAGTGTAGGGTATAGAATGTAGAGTTTAGGGTATAGAGTGTGGGGCATAGAGTGTATGGTATACAGTGTAGAGTGTAGGGTATAGAGTGTAGGGTATAGAGTGTAGGGTATAGAGTGTAGAGTGTAGGGTATAGAGTGTAGGGTATAGAGTGCAGGTTGTAGAGTGTAGGGTATAGAGTGTAGGGTATAGAGTGTAGGGTATAAAGTGTAGAGAGTAGGGTATAGAGTGTATAGTGTAGGGTATAGAGTGTAGGGTATAGAGTGTATAGTGTAGGGTATAGAGTGTATGCTATAGAGTGTATGGTGTAGAGTGTATGGCATAGAGTGTAGGGTGTAGAGTGTATGGTATAGAGTGTAGGGTATAGAGTGTAGGGTATAGAGTGTAGGGTATAGAGTGTATGTTATAGAGTGTAGGGTATAGAGTGTAGAGTGTAGGGTATAGAGTTTAGAGTGTAGGGTATGGAGTGTAGGGTATAGAGTGTAAGGTATATAGTGTAGCGTGTAGGGTATAGAGTGTAGGGTATAGAGTGTAGGGTATAGAGTGTAGGGTAAAGAGTGTAGAGTGTAGGGTACAGAGTGCAGGGTGTAGAGTGTAGGGTATAGAGTGTAGAGTGTAGGGTGTAGAGTGTAGGGTGTAGAGTGTAGGGTGTAGAGTGTAGGGTGTAGGGTATAGAGTGTAGGGTATAGAGTGTAGGGTATAGAGTGTAGGGTGTAGAGTGTAGGGTGTAGAGTGTAGGGTATAGAGTGTAGGGTATAGAGTGTAGGTTATAGAGTGTAGGGTGTAGGGATTAGAGTGTAGGGATTAGAGTGTAGGGTGTAGAGTGTATGGTGTAGAGTGTAGGGTATAGAGTGTAGGGTATAGAGTGTAGGGTATAGAGTGTAGAGTGTAGGGATTAGAGTGTAGGGATTAGAGTGTAGGGTATAGAGTGTAGGGTATAGAGTGTAGGGTATAGAGTGTAGGGTATAGAGTGTAGGGTATAGAGTGTAGGGAATAGAGTGTAGAGTGTAGGGTGTAGAATGTAAAGTGTAGGGTATAGAGTGTAAGGTATAGAGTGTAGTGTATAGAGTGTATGTTATAGAGTGTAGGGTATAGAGTGTAGAGTGTAGGGTATAGAGTGTAGGGTATAGAGTGTAGGGTATAGAGTGTAGGGTATAGAGTGTAGGGTGTAGGGTATAGAGTGTAGGGTATAGAATGCACGTTGTAGAGTGTAGGGTATAGAGTGTAGGGTATAGAGAATAGGGTATAAAGTGTAGAGTGTAGGGTATAGAGTGTAGGGTATAGAGTGTAGGGTATAGAGTGTAGATTGTAGGGTATAGAGTGTATGCTATAGAGTTTATGGTGTAGAGTGTATGGTATAGAGTGTAGGGTATAGAGTGTAGAGTGTAGGGTATAGAGTGTAGGGTATAGAGTGTAGGGTATAGAGTGTAGGGTATAAAGTGCATGTTATAGAGTGTAGGATATAGAGTGTAGAGTGTAGAGTGTAGGGTATAGAGTTTAGAGTGTAGGGTATAGAGTGTAGGGTATAGAGTGTAGGGTATAGAGTGTAGGGTGTAGAGTGTAGGGTATAGAGTGTAGGGTATAGAGTGTAGGGTATAGAGTGTATGGTATAGAGTGTAGTGTATAGAGTGTAGGGTACAGAGTGTAGGGTATAGAGTGTATGGTATAGAGTGTATAGTATAGAGTGTAGGGTATAGAGTGTATGGTATAGAGTGTAGGGTATAGAGTGTAGAGTGTAGGGTATAGAGTGTAGGGTATAGAGTGTAGGGTATAGAGTGTAGGCTATAGAGTGTAGGGTATAGAGTGTAGAGTGTAGGGTATAGAGTGTAGGATGTAGAGTGTAGGGTATAGAGTGTTGGGTGTAGAGTGCAGGGTGTAGAGTGCAGGGTGTAGAGTGCAGGGTATAGAGTGTAGGGTATAGAGTGTAGGGTATAAAGTGTAGAGTGTAGGGTATAGAGTGTAGGGTATAGAGTGTAGGGTGTAGAGTGTAGGGTGTAGAGTGTATGGTATAGAGTGTAGGGTATAGAGTGTAGGGTATAGAGTGTAGAGTGTAGGGTATAGAGTGTAGGGTATAGAGCTTAGGGTGTAGAGTGTAGGATATAGAGTGTAGAGTTTAGGGCATAGAGTGTGGGGCATACAGTGTATGGTATACAGTGTAGAGTGTAGAGTGTAGGGTATAGAGTGTATAGTGTAGGGTATAGAGTGTAGGGTATAGAGTGTAGGGTGTAGAGTGTAGGGTGTAGAGTGTAGGGTGTAGAGTGTAGGGTGTAGAGTGTATGGTATAGAGTGTAGGGTATAGAGTGTAGAGTGTAGGGTATAGAGTGTAGGGTATAGAGTGTAGGGTATAGAGTGTAGGGTATAGAGTGTAGGGTGTAGAGTGCAGGGTATAGAGTGTAGAGTTTAGGGTAGAGAGTGTGGGGCATAGAGTGTATGGTATACAGTGTAGAGTGTAGGGTATAGAGTGTATAGTGTAGGGTATAGAGTGTATGGTATAGAGTGTAGGGTATAAAGTGTAGAGTGTAGGGTATAGACTGTATGGTATAGAGTGTAGGGTATAAAGTGTAGAGTGTAGGGTATAGAGAATAGGGTATAGAGTGTAGGGTATAGAGTGTAGGGTATAGAGTGTAGGGTAAAGAGTGTAGAGTGTAGGGTACAGAGTGCAGGGTGTAGAGTGTAGGGTATAGAGTGTAGAGTGTAGAGTGTAGGGTGTAGAGTGTAGGGTATAGAGTGTAGGGTATAAAGTGAAGGGTGTAGGGTATAGAGTGTAGGGTATAGAGTGCAGGTTGTAGAGTGTAGGGTATAGAGTGTATGGTATAGGGTGTAGGGTATAGAGTGTAGGGTATAGAGTGTAGGGTATAGAGTGTAGGGTATAGAGTGTAGGGTATAGAGTATAGGGTATAGAGTGTAGGCTATAGAGTGTAGAGTATATAGTGTAGAGTGTAGGGTATAGAGTGTAGGGTATAGAGTGTAGGGTATAGAGTGTGGAGTATAGAGTGTAGGGTATAGAATGTAGAGTGTAGAGTGTAGGGTGTAGAGTGCAAAGTGTAGGGTATAGAGTGTAAGATATAGAGTGTAGTGTATAGAGTGTATGTTATAGAGTGTAGGGTATAGAGTGTAGAGTTTAGGGTATAAAGTGTAGTGTATAGATTGTATGGTATAGAGTGTATGGTATAGAGTGTAGAGTGTAGGGTATAGAGTGTAGGGTATAGAGTGTAGGGTATAGAGTGTAGGGTGTAGAGTGTAGGGTATAGAGTGTAGGGTATAGAGTGTAGGGTATGGAGTGTAGGTTATAGAGTGTAGCGTATAGAGCGTAGGGTGTAGGGTATAGAGTGTAGGGTAGAGTGTAGGGTATAGAGTGTAGGGTATAGAGTGTAGGGTATAGAGTGTAGGGTAAAGAGTGTACAGTGTAGGGTACAGAGTGCAGGGTGTAGAGTGTAGGGTATAGAGTGTAGGGTGTAGAGTGTAGGGTGTAGAGTGTAGGGTATAGAGTGTAGAGTGTAGGGTGTAGGGTGTAGGGTATAGAGTGTAGGGTATAGAGTGTAGGGTATAGAGTGTAGGGTATAGAGTGTAGGGTGTAGGGATTAGAGTGTAGGGATTAGAGTGTAGGGATTAGAGTGTAGGGTGTAGAGTGTAGGGTGTAGAGTGTAGGGTATAGAGTGTAGGGTATAGAGTGTAGGGTATAGAGTGTAGGGTATAGATTGTAGGGTGTAGAGTGTAGGGTGTAGAGTGTATGGTATAGAGTGTAGGGTATAGAGTGTAGGGTATAGAGTGTAGAGTGTAGGGTATAGAGTGTAGGGTATAGAGCTTAGGGTGTAGAGTGTAGGATATAGAGTGTAGAGTTTAGGGTATAGAGTGTGGGGCATAGAGTGTATGGTATACAGTGTAGAGTGTAGAGTGTAGGGTATAGAGTGTATAGTGTAGGGTATAGAGTGTAGGGTATAGAGTGTAGGGTGTAGAGTGTAGGGTGTAGAGTGTAGGGTGTAGAGTGTAGGGTGTAGAGTGTAGGGTGTAGAGTGTATGGTATAGAGTGTAGGGTATAGAGTGTAGAGTGTAGGGTATAGAGTGTAGGGTATAGAGTGTAGGGTATAGAGTGTAGGGTATAGAGTGTAGGGTGTAGAGTGCAGGGTATAGAGTGTAGAGTTTAGGGTAGAGAGTGTGGGGCATAGAGTGTATGGTATACAGTGTAGAGTGTAGGGTATAGAGTGTATAGTGTAGGGTATAGAGTGTATGGTATAGAGTGTAGGGCATAAAGTGTAGAGTGTAGGGTATAGAGTGTATGGTATAGAGTGTAGGGTATAAAGTGTAGAGTGTAGGGTATAGAGTATAGGGTATAGAGTGTAGGGTATAGAGTGTAGGGTATAGAGTGTAGGGTAAAGAGTGTAGAGTGTAGGGTACAGAGTGCAGGGTGTAGAGTGTAGGGTATAGAGTGTAGAGTGTAGGGTATAGAGTGCAGGTTGTAGAGTGTAGGGTATAGAGTGTATGGTATAGGGTGTAGGGTATAGAGTGTAGGGTATAGAGTGTAGGGTATAGAGTGTAGGGTATAGAGTGTAGGCTATAGAGTGTAGAGTATATAGTGTAGAGTGTAGGGTATAGAGTGTAGGGTATAGAGTGTAGGGTATAGAGTGTGGAGTATAGAGTGTAGGGTATAGAATGTAGAGTGTAGAGTGTAGGGTGTAGAGTGCAAAGTGTAGGGTATAGAGTGTAAGATATAGAGTGTAGTGTATAGAGTGTATGTTATAGAGTGTAGGGTATAGAGTGTAGAGTTTAGGGTATAGAGTGTAGTGTATATATTGTATGGTATAGAGTGTATGGTATAGAGTGTAGAGTGTAGGGTATAGAGTGTAGGGTATAGAGTGTAGGGTATAGAGTGTAGGGTATAGAGTGTAGGTTATAGAGTGTAGCGTATAGAGCGTAGGGTGTAGGGTATAGAGTGTAGGGTAGAGTGTAGGGTATAGAGTGTAGGGTATAGAGTGTAGGGTATAGAGTGTAGGCTATAGAGTGTAGAGTATATAGTGTAGAGTGTAGGGTATAGAGTGTAGGGTATAGAGTGTAGGGTATAGAGTGTGGAGTATAGAGTGTAGGGTATAGAATGTAGAGTGTAGAGTGTAGGGTGTAGAGTGCAAAGTGTAGGGTATAGAGTGTAAGATATAGAGTGTAGTGTATAGAGTGTATGTGATAGAGTGTAGGGTATAGAGTGTAGAGTTTAGGGTATAGAGTGTAGTGTATAGATTGTATGGTATAGAGTGTATGGTATAGAGTGTAGAGTGTAGGGTATAGAGTGTAGGGTATAGAGTGTAGGGTATAGAGTGTAGGGTATAGAGTGTAGGTTATAGAGTGTAGCGTATAGAGCGTAGGGTGTAGGGTATAGAGTGTAGGGTAGAGTGTAGGGTATAGAGTGTAGGGTATAGAGTGTAGGGTAAAGAGTGTAGAGTGTAGGGTACAGAGTGCAGGGTGTAGAGTGTAGGGTATAGAGTGTAGGGTGTAGAGTGTAGGGTGTAGAGTGTAGGGTATAGAGTGTAGGGTGTAGGGTATAGAGTGTAGGGTATAGAGTGTAGGGTATAGAGTGTAGGGTGTAGGGATTAGAGTGTAGGGATTAGAGTGTAGGGATTAGAGTGTAGGGTGTAGAGTGTAGGGTGTAGAGTGTAGGGTATAGAGTGTAGGGTATAGAGTGTAGGGTATAGAGTGTAGAGTGTAGGGATTAGAGTGTAGGGTATAGAGTGTAGGGTATAGAGTGTAGACTGTAGGGATTAGAGTGTAGGGATTAGAGTGTAGGGTATAGAGTGTAGGGTATAGAGTAAAGTGTAGAGTGTAGGCTATAGAGTGTAGGGTATAGAGTGTAGAGTGTAGGGTTTAGAGTGTAGGGTATAGAGTGTAGGGTATAGAGTGTAGGGTATAGAGTGTAGGGTATAGAGTGTAGAGTGTAGGGTATAGAGTGTAGGGTATAGAGTGCAGGTTGTAGAGTGTAGGGTATAGAGTGTAGGGTATAGAGAGTAGGGTATAAAGTGTAGAGTGTAGGGTATAGAGTGTATAGTGTAGGGTATAGAGTGTAGGGTATAGAGTGTAGAGTGTAGAGTATAGAGTGTATGCTATAGAGTGTAGGGAATAGAGTGTAGAGTGTAAGGTATAGAGTGTAGAGTGTAGGGTATAGACTGTAGGGTGTAGAGTGTAGGTTATAGAGTGTAGGGTATAGAGTGTAGAGTATAGAGTGTAGGGTATAGAGTGTAGGGTATAGAGTGTAGAGTGTAGGGTATAGAGTGCAGGTTGTAGAGTGTAGGGTATAGAGTGTAGGGTATAGAGAGTAGGGTATAAAGTGTAGAGTGTAGGGTATAGAGTGTATAGTGTAGGGTATAGAGTGTAGGGTAATAGAGTGTAGGGTATAGAGTGTAGAGCGTAGGGTATAGAGTGTATGCTATAGAGTGTATGGTGTAGAGTGTATGGTATAGAGTGTAGGGTTTAGAGTGTAGAGTGTATGGTATAGAGTGTAGGGTATAGAGTGTAGGGTATAGAGTGTATGTTTATAGAGTGTAGGGTATAGAGTGTAGAGTGTAGGGTATAGAGTTTAGAGTGTAGAGTATAGAGTGTAGGGTATAGAGTGTAAGGTATAGAGTGTAGGGGTGTAGAGTGTAGGGTATAGAGTGTAGGGTATAAAGTGTATGGTATAGAGTGTATGGTATAGAGTGTAGGGTATAGAGTATATGGTATAGAGTGTAGGGTATAGAGTGTAGAGTGTAGGGATTAGAGTGTAGGGTATAGAGTGTAGGCTATAGAGTGTAGGGTATAGAGTGTAGGGTGTAGAGTGTAGGTTATAGAGTGTTGGGTGTAGAGTGCAGGGTGTAGAGTGCAGGGTATAGAGTGTAAGATATAGAGTGTAGAGTGTAGGTATAGAGTGTAGGGTGTAGGGTATAGAGGTGTAGGGTATAAAATGTAGGGTATAGAGTGTAGGCTATAGAGTGTAGGGTATAGAGTGTAGAGTGTAGGGTATAGAGTGTAGGGTATAGAGTGTAGAGTGTAGGGTTTAGAGTGTTGGGTGTAGAGTGCAGGGTGTAGAGTGCAGGGTATAGAGTGTAGGGTATAGAGTGTAGGGTATAGAGTGTATGGTATAGAGTGTAGGGTATAGAGTGTAGAGTGTAGGGATTAGAGTGTAGGGTATAGAGTGTAGGCTATAGAGTGTAGGGTATAGAGTGTATGGGTGTAGAGTGTAGGGTATAGAGTGTTGGGTGTAGAGTGT
>NW_027194346.1:0-59588 GCF_032444005.1 Ranitomeya imitator
AATGACTTCTCCATGCATTTTATGCATTGGTAAAAGCACTATGATGAAAAGTGTGATATGTTTTCAGGTATCTCCTATACTAATAGAGCCACATGCTCACCGGTTTGCCACATGATGTAGGCCTATGGACTGAACAAGAAACCACCAAAAATTTTAACCAGTCATCGTTCTCACAACACTGAGGACCAGTCATTCGAAATGACTTCTCCATGCATTTTAAGCATTTGGTAAAAGCAACTATGATGAAAAGTGTGATGTTTTCAGGTATCTCCTATACTAATAGAGCCACATGCTCACCGTTTGCCACATGATGTAGGCCTATGGACTGAAAACAAGAAACCACCAAAAATTTTAACCAGTCATCGTTCTCACAACACTGACAGTCATTCGAAATGACCCTCTCCATGCATTTTATGGCCATTGGTAAAAGCACTATGATGAAAAGTGTGTATATGTTTTCAGGTATTTCCTATACTAATAGAGCCACATGCTTCACCTGTTCTGCCACATGATGTAGGCTATGGACTGAACAAGAAACCACCAAAAATTTTAAACCAGTCATCGTTCTCACAACACTGAGGACCAGTCATTCGAAATGACTTCTCCATGCATTTTATGCATTGGTAAAAGCACTATGATGAAAAGTGTGATATGTTTTCAGGTATCTCCTATACTAATAGAGCCACATGCTCACCGGTTTGCCACATGATGTAGGCCTATGGAACTGAACAAGAAACCACCAAAAATTTTAACCAGTCATCGTTCTCACAACACTGAGGACCAGTCATTCGAAATGACTTCTCCATGCATTTTATGCATTGGTAAAAGCACTATGATGAAAAGTGTGATATGTTTTTCAGGTATCTCCTATACTAATAGAGCCACATGCTCACCGGTTTGCCACATGATGTAGGCCTATGGACTGAACAAGAAACCACCAAAAATTTTAACCAGTCATCGTTCTCACAACACTGAGGACCAGTCATTCGAAATGACTTCTCCATGCATTTTATGCATTGGTAAAAGCACTATGATGAAAAGTGTGATATGTTTTCAGGTATCTCCTATACTAATAGAGCCACATGCTCACCGGTTTGCCACATGATGTAGGCCTATGGACTGAACAAGAAACCACCAAAAATTTTAACCAGTCATCGTTCTCACAACACTGAGGACCAGTCATTCGAAATGACTTCTCCATGCATTTTATGCATTGGTAAAAGCACTATGATGAAAAGTGTGATATGTTTTCAGGTATCTCCTATACTAATAGAGCCACATGCTCACCGGTTTGCCACATGATGTAGGCCTATGGACTGAACAAGAAACCACCAAAAATTTTAACCAGTCATCGTTCTCACAACACTGAGGACCAGTCATTCGAAATGACTTCTCCATGCATTTTATGCATTGGTAAAAGCACTATGATGAAAAGTGTGATATGTTTTCAGGTATCTCCTATACTAATAGAGCCACATGCTCACCGGTTTGCCACATGATGTAGGCCTATGGACTGAACAAGAAACCACCAAAAATTTTAACCAGTCATCGTTCTCACAACACTGAGGACCAGTCATTCGAAATGACTTCTCCATGCATTTTATGCATTGGTAAAAGCACTATGATGAAAAGTGTGATATGTTTTCAGGTATCTCCTATACTAATAGAGCCACATGCTCACCGGTTTGCCACATGATGTAGGCCTATGGACTGAACAAGAAACCACCAAAAATTTTAACCAGTCATCGTTCTCACAACACTGAGGACCAGTCATTCGAAATGACTTCTCCATGCATTTTATGCATTGGTAAAAGCACTATGATGAAAAGTGTGATATGTTTTCAGGTATCTCCTATACTAATAGAGCCACATGCTCACCGGTTTGCCACATGATGTAGGCCTATGGACTGAACAAGAAACCACCAAAAATTTTAACCAGTCATCGTTCTCACAACGCTGAGGACCAGTCATTCGAAATGACTTCTCCATGCATTTTATGCATTGGTAAAAGCACTATGATGAAAAGTGTGATATGTTTTCAGGTATCTCCTATACTAATAGAGCCACATGCTCACCGGTTTGCCACATGATGTAGGCCTATGGACTGAACAAGAAACCACCAAAATTTTAACCAGTCATCGTTCTCACAACACTGAGGACCAGTCATTCGAAATGACTTCTCCATGCATTTTATGCATTGGTAAAAGCACTATGATGAAAAGTGTGATATGTTTTCAGGTATCTCCTATACTAATAGAGCCACATGCTCACCGGTTTGCCACATGATGTAGGCCTATGGACTGAACAAGAAACCACCAAAAATTTTAACCAGTCATCGTTCTCACAACACTGAGGACCAGTCATTCGAAATGACTTCTCCATGCATTTTATGCATTGGTAAAAGCACTATGATGAAAAGTGTGATATGTTTTCAGGTATCTCCTATACTAATAGAGCCACATGCTCACCGGTTTTGCCACATGATGTAGGCCTATGGACTGAACAAGAAACTCACCAAAAATTTTAACCAGTCATCGTTCTCACAACACTGAGGACCAGTCATTCGAAATGACTTCTCCATGCATTTTATGCATTGGTAAAAGCACTATGATGAAAAGTGTGATATGTTTTTCAGGTATCTCCTATACTAATAGAGCCACATGCTCACCGGTTTGCCACATGATGTAGGCCTATGGACTGAACAAGAAACCACCAAAAATTTTAACCAGTCATCGTTCTCACAACACTGAGGACCAGTCATTCGAAATGACTTCTCCATGCATTTTATGCATTGGTAAAAGCACTATGATGAAAAGTGTGATATGTTTTCAGGTATCTCCTATACTAATAGAGCCACATGCTCACCGGTTTGCCACATGATGTAGGCCTATGGACTGAACAAGAAACCACCAAAAATTTTAACCAGTCATCGTTCTCACAACACTGAGGACCAGTCATTCGAAATGACTTCTCCATGCATTTTATGCATTGGTAAAAGCACTATGATGAAAAGTGTGATATGTTTTCAGGTATCTCCTATACTAATAGAGCCACATGCTCACCGGTTTGCCACATGATGTAGGCCTATGGACTGAACAAGAAACCACCAAAAATTTTAACCAGTCATCGTTCTCACAACACTGAGGACCAGTCATTCGAAATGACTTCTCCATGCATTTTATGCATTGGTAAAAGCACTATGATGAAAAGTGTGATATGTTTTCAGGTATCTCCTATACTAATAGAGCCACATGCTCACCGGTTTGCCACATGATGTAGGCCTATGGACTGAACAAGAAACCACCAAAAATTTTAACCAGTCATCGTTCTCACAACACTGAGGACCAGTCATTCGAAATGACTTCTCCATGCATTTTATGCATTGGTAAAAGCACTATGATGAAAAGTGTGATATGTTTTCAGGTATCTCCTATACTAATAGAGCCACATGCTCACCGGTTTGCCACATGATGTAGGCCTATGGACTGAACAAGAAACCACCAAAAATTTTAACCAGTCATCGTTCTCACAACACTGAGGACCAGTCATTCGAAATGACTTCTCCATGCATTTTATGCATTGGTAAAAGCACTATGATGAAAAGTGTGATATGTTTTCAGGTATCTCCTATACTAATAGAGCCACATGCTCACCGGTTTGCCACATGATGTAGGCCTATGGACTGAACAAGAAACCACCAAAAATTTTAACCAGTCATCGTTCTCACAACACTGAGGACCAGTCATTCGAAATGACTTCTCCATGCATTTTATGCATTGGTAAAAGCACTATGATGAAAAGTGTGATATGTTTTCAGGTATCTCCTATACTAATAGAGCCACATGCTCACCGGTTTGCCACATGATGTAGGCCTATGGACTGAACAAGAAACCACCAAAAATTTTAACCAGTCATCGTTCTCACAACACTGAGGACCAGTCATTCGAAATGACTTCTCCATGCATTTTATGCATTGGTAAAAGCACTATGATGAAAAGTGTGATATGTTTTCAGGTATCTCCTATACTAATAGAGCCACATGCTCACCGGTTTGCCACATGATGTAGGCCTATGGACTGAACAAGAAACCACCAAAAATTTTAACCAGTCATCGTTCTCACAACACTGAGGACCAGTCATTCGAAATGACTTCTCCATGCATTTTATGCATTTGGTAAAAGCACTATGATGAAAAGTGTGATATGTTTTCAGGTATCTCCTATACTAATAGAGCCACATGCTCACCGGTTTGCCACATGATGTAGGCCTATGGACTGAACAAGAAACCACCAAAAATTTTAACCAGTCATCGTTCTCACAACACTGAGGACCAGTCATTCGAAATGACTTCTCCATGCATTTTATGCATTGGTAAAAGCACTATGATGAAAAGTGTGATATGTTTTCAGGTATCTCCTATACTAATAGAGCCACATGCTCACCGGTTTGCCACATGATGTAGGCCTATGGACTGAACAAGAAACCACCAAAAATTTTAACCAGTCATCGTTCTCACAACACTGAGGACCAGTCATTCGAAATGACTTCTCCATGCATTTTATGCATTGGTAAAAGCACTATGATGAAAAGTGTGATATGTTTTCAGGTATCTCCTATACTAATAGAGCCACATGCTCACCGGTTTGCCACATGATGTAGGCCTATGGACTGAACAAGAAACCACCAAAAATTTTAACCAGTCATCGTTCTCACAACACTGAGGACCAGTCATTCGAAATGACTTCTCCATGCATTTTATGCATTGGTAAAAGCACTATGATGAAAAGTGTGATATGTTTTCAGGTATCTCCTATACTAATAGAGCCACATGCTCACCGGTTTGCCACATGATGTAGGCCTATGGACTGAACAAGAAACCACCAAAAATTTTAACCAGTCATCGTTCTCACAACACTGAGGACCAGTCATTCGAAATGACTTCTCCATGCATTTTATGCATTGGTAAAAGCACTATGATGAAAAGTGTGATATGTTTTCAGGTATCTCCTATACTAATAGAGCCACATGCTCACCGGTTTGCCACATGATGTAGGCCTATGGACTGAACAAGAAACCACCAAAAATTTTAACCAGTCATCGTTCTCACAACACTGAGGACCAGTCATTCGAAATGACTTCTCCATGCATTTTATGCATTGGTAAAAGCACTATGATGAAAAGTGTGATATGTTTTCAGGTATCTCCTATACTAATAGAGCCACATGCTCACCGGTTTGCCACATGATGTAGGCCTATGGACTGAACAAGAAACCACCAAAAATTTTAACCAGTCATCGTTCTCACAACACTGAGGACCAGTCATTCGAAATGACTTCTCCATGCATTTTATGCATTGGTAAAAGCACTATGATGAAAAGTGTGATATGTTTTCAGGTATCTCCTATACTAATAGAGCCACATGCTCACCGGTTTGCCACATGATGTAGGCCTATGGACTGAACAAGAAACCACCAAAAATTTTAACCAGTCATCGTTCTCACAACGCTGAGGACCCAGTCATTCGAAATGACTTCTCCATGCATTTTATGCATTGGTAAAAGCACTATGATGAAAAGTGTGATATGTTTTCAGGTATCTCCTATACTAATAGAGCCACATGCTCACCGGTTTGCCACATGATGTAGGCCTATGGACTGAACAAGAAACCACCAAAAATTTTAACCAGTCATCGTTCTCACAACACTGAGGACCAGTCATTCGAAATGACTTCTCCATGCATTTTATGCATTGGTAAAAGCACTATGATGAAAAGTGTGATATGTTTTCAGGTATCTCCTATACTAATAGCGTCACATGCTCACCGGTTTGCCACATGATGTAGGCCTATGGACTGAACAAGAAACCACCAAAAATTTTAACCAGTCATCGTTCTCACAACACTGAGGACCAGTCATTCGAAATGACTTCTCCATGCATTTTATGCATTGGTAAAAGCACTATGATGAAAAGTGTGATATGTTTTCAGGTATCTCCTATACTAATAGAGCCACATGCTCACCGGTTTGCCACATGATGTAGGCCTATGGACTGAACAAGAAACCACCAAAAATTTTAACCAGTCATCGTTCTCACAACACTGAGGACCAGTCATCCGAAATGACTTCTCCATGCATTTTATGCATTGGTAAAAGCACTATGATGAAAAGTGTAATATGTTTTCAGGTATCTCCTATACTAATAGAGCCACATGCTCACCGGTTTGCCACATGATGTAGGCCTATGGACTGAACAAGAAACCACCAAAAATTTTAACCAGTCATCGTTCTCACAACACTGAGGACCAGTCATTCGAAATGACTTCTCCATGCATTTTATGCATTGGTAAAAGCACTATGATGAAAAGTGTGATGTTTTCAGGTATCTCCTATACTAATAGAGCCACATGCTCACCGGTTTGCCACATGATGTAGGCCTATGGACTGAACAAGAAACCACCAAAAATTTTAACCAGTCATCGTTCTCACAACACTGAGGACCAGTCATTCGAAATGACTTCTCCATGCATTTTATGCATTGGTAAAAGCACTATGATGAAAAGTGTGATATGTTTTCAGGTATCTCCTATACTAATAGAGCCACATGCTCACCGGTTTGCCACATGATGTAGGCCTGTGGACTGAACAAGAAACCACCAAAAATTTTAACCAGTCATCGTTCTCACAACACTGAGGACCAGTCATTCGAAATGACTTCTCCATGCATTTTATGCATTGGTAAAAGCACTATGATGAAAAGTGTGATATGTTTTCAGGTATCTCCTATACTAATAGAGCCACATGCTCACCGGTTTGCCACATGATGTAGGCCTATGGACTGAACAAGAAACCACCAAAAATTTTAACCAGTCATCGTTCTCACAACACTGAGGACCAGTCATTCGAAATGACTTCTCCATGCATTTTATGCATTGGTAAAAGCACTATGATGAAAAGTGTGATATGTTTTCAGGTATCTCCTATACTAATAGAGCCACATGCTCACCGGTTTGCCACATGATGTAGGCCTATGGACTGAACAAGAAACCACCAAAAATTTTAACCAGTCATCGTTCTCACAACACTGAGGACCAGTCATCCGAAATGACTTCTCCATGCATTTTATGCATTGGTAAAAGCACTATGATGAAAAGTGTAATATGTTTTCAGGTATCTCCTATACTAATAGAGCCACATGCTCACCGGTTTGCCACATGATGTAGGCCTATGGACTGAACAAGAAACCACCAAAAATTTTAACCAGTCATCGTTCTCACAACACTGAGGACCAGTCATCCGAAATGACTTCTCCATGCATTTTATGCATTGGTAAAAGCACTATGATGAAAAGTGTGATATGTTTTCAGGTATTTCCTATACTAATAGAGCCACATGCTCACCGGTTTGCCACATGATGTAGGCCTATGGACTGAACAAGAAACCACCAAAAATTTTAACCAGTCATCGTTCTCACAACACTGAGGACCAGTCATTCGAAATGACTTCTCCATGCATTTTGTGCATTGGTAAAAGCACTATGATGAAAAGTGTGATATGTTTTCAGGTATCTCCTATACTAATAGAGCCACATGCTCACCGGTTTGCCACATGCTGTAGGCCTATGGACTGAACAAGAAACCACCAAAATTTTAACCAGTCATCGTTCTCACAACACTGAGGACCAGTCATTCGAAATGACTTCTCCATGCATTTTATGCATTGGTAAAAGCACTATGATGAAAAGTGTGATATGTTTTCAGGTATCTCCTATACTAATAGAGCCACATGCTCACCGGTTTGCCACATGATGTAGGCCTATGGACTGAACAAGAAACAACCAAAAATTTTAACCAGTCATCATTCTCACAACACTGAGGACCAGTCATTCGAAATGACTTCTCCATGCATTTTATGCATTGGTAAAAGCACTATGATGAAAAGTGTGATATGTTTTCAGGTATCTCCTATACTAATAGAGCCACATGCTCACCGGTTTGCCACATGATGTAGGCCTATGGACTGAACAAGAAACCACCAAAAATTTTAACCAGTCATCGTTCTCACAACACTGAGGACCAGTCATTCGAAATGACTTCTCCATGCATTTTATGCATTGGTAAAAGCACTATGATGAAAAGTGTGATATGTTTTCAGGTATCTCCTATACTAATAGAGCCACATGCTTACCGGTTTGCCACATGATGTAGGCCTATGGACTGAACAAGAAACCACCAAAAATTTTAACCAGTCATCGTTCTCACAACACTGAGGACCAGTCATCCGAAATGACTTCTCCATGCATTTTATGCATTGGTAAAAGCACTATGATGAAAAGTGTGATATGTTTTCAGGTATCTCCTATTCTAATAGAGCCACATGCTCACCGGTTTGCCACATGATGAAGGCCTATGGACTGAACAAGAAACCACCAAAAATTTTAACCAGTCATCGTTCTCACAACACTGAGGACCAGTCATTCGAAATGACCTCTCCATGCATTTTATGCATTGGTAAAAGCACTATGATGAAAAGTGTGATATGTTTTCAGGTATTTCCTATACTAATAGAGCCACATGCTCACCGGTTTGCCACATGATGTAGGCCTATGGACTGAACAAGAAACCACCAAAAATTTTAACCAGTCATCGTTCTCACAACACTGAGGACCAGTCATTCGAATGACTTCTCCATGCATTTTATGCATTGGTAAAAGCACTATGATGAAAAGTGTGATATGTTTTCAGGTATCTCCTATACTAATAGAGCCACATGCTCACCGGTTTGCCACATGATGTAGGCCTATGGACTGAACAAGAAACCACCAAAAATTTTAACCAGTCATCGTTCTCACAACGCTGAGGACCAGTCATTCGAAATGACTTCTCCATGCATTTTATGCATTGGTAAAAGCACTATGATGAAAAGTGTGATATGTTTTCAGGTATCTCCTATACTAATAGAGCCACATGCTCACCGGTTTGCCACATGATGTAGGCCTATGGACTGAACAAGAAACCACCAAAAATTTTAACCAGTCATCGTTCTCACAACACTGAGGACCAGTCATTCGAAATGACTTCTCCATGCATTTTATGCATTGGTAAAAGCACTATGATGAAAAGTGTGATATGTTTTCAGGTATCTCCTATACTAAAAGAGCCACATGCTCACCGGTTTGCCACATGATGTAGGCCTAGGGACTGAACAAGAAACCACCAAAAATTTTAACCAGTCATCGTTCTCACAACACTGAGGACCAGTCATTCGAAATGACTTCTCCATGCATTTTATGCATTGGTAAAAGCACTATGATGAAAAGTGTGATATGTTTTCAGGTATCTCCTATACTAATAGAGCCACATGCTCACCGGTTTGCCACATGATGTAGGCCTATGGACTGAACAAGAAACCACCAAAAATTTTAACCAGTCATCGTTCTCACAACACTGAGGACCAGTCATTCGAAATGACTTCTCCATGCATTTTATGCATTGGTAAAAGCACTATGATGAAAAGTGTGATATGTTTTCAGGTATCTCCTATACTAATAGAGCCACATGCTCACCGGTTTGCCACATGATGTAGGCCTATGGACTGAACAAGAAACCACCAAAAATTTTAACCAGTCATCGTTCTCACAACACTGAGGACCAGTCATTCGAAATGACTTCTCCATGCATTTTATGCATTGGTAAAAGCACTATGATGAAAAGTGTGATATGTTTTCAGTTATCTCCTATACTAATAGAGCCACATGCTCACCGGTTTGCCACATGATGTAGGCCTATGGACTGAACAAGAAACCACCAAAAATTTTAACCAGTCATCGTTCTCACAACACTGAGGACCAGTCATTCGAAATGACTTCTCCATGCATTTTATGCATTGGTAAAAGCACTATGATGAAAAGTGTGATATGTTTTCAGGTATCTCCTATACTAATAGAGCCACATGCTCACCGGTTTGCCACATGATGTAGGCCTATGGCCTGAACAAGAAACCACCAAAAATTTTAACCAGTCATCGTTCTCACAACACTGAGGACCAGTCATTCGAAATGACTTCTCCATGCATTTTATGCATTGGTAAAAGCACTATGATGAAAAGTGTGATATGTTTTCAGGTATCTCCTATACTGATAGAGCCACATGCTCACCGGTTTGCCACATGATGTAGGCCTATGGACTGAACAAGAAACCACCAAAAATTTTAACCAGTCATCGTTCTCACAACACTGAGGACCAGTCATTCGAAATGACTTCTCCATGCATTTTATGCATTGGTAAAAGCACTATGATGAAAAGTGTGATATGTTTTCAGGTATCTCCTATACTAATAGAGCCACATGCTCACCGGTTTGCCACATGATGTAGGCCTATGGACTGAACAAGAAACCACCAAAAATTTTAACCAGTCATCGTTCTCACAACGCTGAGGACCAGTCATTCGAAATGACTTCTCCATGCATTTTATGCATTGGTAAAAGCACTATGATGAAAAGTGTGATATGTTTTCAGGTATCTCCTATACTAATAGAGCCACATGCTCACCGGTTTGCCACATGATGTAGGCCTATGGACTGAACAAGAAACCACCAAAAATTTTAACCAGTCATCATTCTCACAACACTGAGGACCAGTCATTCGAAATGACTTCTCCATGCATTTTATGCATTGGTAAAAGCACTATGATGAAAAGTGTGATATGTTTTCAGGTATCTCCTATACTAATAGCGTCACATGCTCACCGGTTTGCCACATGATGTAGGCCTATGGACTGAACAAGAAACCACCAAAAATTTTAACCAGTCATCGTTCTCACAACACTGAGGACCAGTCATTCGAAATGACTTCTCCATGCATTTTATGCATTGGTAAAAGCACTATGATGAAAAGTGTGATATGTTTTCAGGTATCTCCTATACTAATAGAGCCACATGCTCACCGGTTTGCCACATGATGTAGGCCTATGGACTGAACAAGAAACCACCAAAAATTTTAACCAGTCATCGTTCTCACAACACTGAGGACCAGTCATCCGAAATGACTTCTCCATGCATTTTATGCATTGGTAAAAGCACTATGATGAAAAGTGTAATATGTTTTCAGGTATCTCCTATACTAATAGAGCCACATGCTCACCGGTTTGCCACATGATGTAGGCCTATGGACTGAACAAGAAACCACCAAAAATTTTAACCAGTCATCGTTCTCACAACACTGAGGACCAGTCATCCGAAATGACTTCTCCATGCATTTTATGCATTGGTAAAAGCACTATGATGAAAAGTGTGATATGTTTTCAGGTATTTCCTATACTAATAGAGCCACATGCTCACCGGTTTGCCACATGATGTAGGCCTATGGACTGAACAAGAAACCACCAAAAATTTTAACCAGTCATCGTTCTCACAACACTGAGGACCAGTCATTCGAAATGACTTCTCCATGCATTTTGTGCATTGGTAAAAGCACTATGATGAAAAGTGTGATATGTTTTCAGGTATCTCCTATACTAATAGAGCCATATGCTCACCGGTTTGCCACATGCTGTAGGCCTATGGACTGAATAAGAAACCACCAAAAATTTTAACCAGTCATCGTTCTCACAACACTGAGGACCAGTCATTCGAAATGACTTCTCCATGCATTTTATGCATTGGTAAAAGCACTATGATGAAAAGTGTGATATGTTTTCAGGTATCTCCTATACTAATAGAGCCACATGCTCACCGGTTTGCCACATGATGTAGGCCTATGGACTGAACAAGAAACCACCAAAAATTTTAACCAGTCATCATTCTCACAACACTGAGGACCAGTCATTCGAAATGACTTCTCCATGCATTTTATGCATTGGTAAAAGCACTATGATGAAAAGTGTGATATGTTTTCAGGTATCTCCTATACTAATAGAGCCACATGCTCACCGGTTTGCCACATGATGTAGGCCTATGGACTGAACAAGAAACCACCAAAAATTTTAACCAGTCATCGTTCTCACAACACTGAGGACCAGTCATTCGAAATGACTTCTCCATGCATTTTATGCATTGGTAAAAGCACTATGATGAAAAGTGTGATATGTTTTCAGGTATCTCCTATACTAATAGAGCCACATGCTCACCGGTTTGCCACATGATGTAGGCCTATGGACTGAACAAGAAACCACCAAAAATTTTGACCAGTCATCGTTCTCACAACACTGAGGACCAGTCATCCGAAATGACTTCTCCATGCATTGTATGCATTGGTAAAAGCACTATGATGAAAAGTGTGATATGTTTTCAGGTATCTCCTATACTAATAGAGCCACATGCTCACCGGTTTGCCACATGATGAAGGCCTATGGACTGAACAAGAAACCACCAAAAATTTTAACCAGTCATCGTTCTCACAACACTGAGGACCAGTCATTCGAAATGACTTCTCCATGCATTTTATGCATTGGTAAAAGCACTATGATGAAAAGTGTGATATGTTTTCAGGTATCTCCTATACTAATAGAGCCACATGCTCACCGGTTTGCCACATGCTGTAGGCCTATGGACTGAACAAGAAACCACCAAAAATTTTAACCAGTCATCGTTCTCACAACACTGAGGACCAGTCATTCGAAATGACTTCTCCATGCATTTTATGCATTGGTAAAAGCACTATGATGAAAAGTGTGATATGTTTTCAGGTATCTCCTATACTAATAGAGCCACATGCTCACCGGTTTGCCACATGATGTAGGCCTATGGACTGAACAAGAAACCACCAAAAATTTTAACCAGTCATCGTTCTCACAACACTGAGGACCAGTCATTCGAAATGACCTCTCCATGCATTTTATGCATTGGTAAAAGCACTATGATGAAAAGTGTGATATGTTTTCAGGTATCTCCTATTCTAATAGAGCCACATGCTCACCGGTTTGCCACATGATGAAGGCCTATGGACTGAACAAGAAACCACCAAAAATTTTAACCAGTCATCGTTCTCACAACACTGAGGACCAGTCATTCGAAATGACCTCTCCATGCATTTTATGCATTGGTAAAAGCACTATGATGAAAAGTGTGAGATGTTTTCAGGTATTTCCTATACTAATAGAGCCACATGCTCACCGGTTTGCCACATGATGTAGGCCTATGGACTGAACAAGAAACCACCAAAAATTTTAACCAGTCATCGTTCTCACAACACTGAGGACCAGTCATTCGAAATGACTTCTCCATGCATTTTATGCATTGGTAAAAGCACTATGATGAAAAGTGTGATATGTTTTCAGGTATCTCCTATACTAATAGAGCCACATGCTCACCGGTTTGCCACATGATGTAGGCCTATGGACTGAACAAGAAACCACCAAAAATTTTAACCAGTCATCGTTCTCACAACACTGAGGACCAGTCATTCGAAATGACTTCTCCATGCATTTTATGCATTGGTAAAAGCACTATGATGAAAAGTGTGATATGTTTTCAGGTATCTCCTATACTAATAGAGCCACATGCTCACCAGTTTGCCACATGATGTAGGCCTATGGACTGAACAAGAAACCACCAAAAATTTTAACCAGTCATCGTTCTCACAACACTGAGGACCAGTCATTCGAAATGACTTCTCCATGCATTTTATGCATTGGTAAAAGCACTATGATGAAAAGTGTGATATGTTTTCAGGTATCTCCTATACTAATAGAGCCACATGCTCACCGGTTTGCCACATGATGTAGGCCTATGGACTGAACAAGAAACCACCAAAAATTTTAACCAGTCATCGTTCTCACAACACTGAGGACCAGTCATTCGAAATGACTTCTCCATGCATTTTATGCATTGGTAAAAGCACTATGATGAAAAGTGTGATATGTTTTCAGGTATCTCCTATACTAATAGAGCCACATGCTCACCGGTTTGCCACATGATGTAGGCCTATGGACTGAACAAGAAACCACCAAAAATTTTGACCAGTCATCGTTCTCACAACACTGAGGACCAGTCATCCGAAATGACTTCTCCATGCATTGTATGCATTGGTAAAAGCACTATGATGAAAAGTGTGATATGTTTTCAGGTATCTCCTATACTAATAGAGCCACATGCTCACCGGTTTGCCACATGATGAAGGCCTATGGACTGAACAAGAAACCACCAAAAATTTTAACCAGTCATCGTTCTCACAACACTGAGGACCAGTCATTCGAAATGACTTCTCCATGCATTTTATGCATTGGTAAAAGCACTATGATGAAAAGTGTGATATGTTTTCAGGTATCTCCTATACTAATAGAGCCACATGCTCACCGGTTTGCCACATGCTGTAGGCCTATGGACTGAACAAGAAACCACCAAAAATTTTAACCAGTCATCGTTCTCACAACACTGAGGACCAGTCATTCGAAATGACTTCTCCATGCATTTTATGCATTGGTAAAAGCACTATGATGAAAAGTGTGATATGTTTTCAGGTATCTCCTATACTAATAGAGCCACATGCTCACCGGTTTGCCACATGATGTAGGCCTATGGACTGAACAAGAAACCACCAAAAATTTTAACCAGTCATCGTTCTCACAACACTGAGGACCAGTCATTCGAAATGACCTCTCCATGCATTTTATGCATTGGTAAAAGCACTATGATGAAAAGTGTGATATGTTTTCAGGTATCTCCTATTCTAATAGAGCCACATGCTCACCGGTTTGCCACATGATGAAGGCCTATGGACTGAACAAGAAACCACCAAAAATTTTAACCAGTCATCGTTCTCACAACACTGAGGACCAGTCATTCGAAATGACCTCTCCATGCATTTTATGCATTGGTAAAAGCACTATGATGAAAAGTGTGAGATGTTTTCAGGTATTTCCTATACTAATAGAGCCACATGCTCACCGGTTTGCCACATGATGTAGGCCTATGGACTGAACAAGAAACCACCAAAAATTTTAACCAGTCATCGTTCTCACAACACTGAGGACCAGTCATTCGAAATGACTTCTCCATGCATTTTATGCATTGGTAAAAGCACTATGATGAAAAGTGTGATATGTTTTCAGGTATCTCCTATACTAATAGAGCCACATGCTCACCGGTTTGCCACATGATGTAGGCCTATGGACTGAACAAGAAACCACCAAAAATTTTAACCAGTCATCGTTCTCACAACACTGAGGACCAGTCATTCGAAATGACTTCTCCATGCATTTTATGCATTGGTAAAAGCACTATGATGAAAAGTGTGATATGTTTTCAGGTATCTCCTATACTAATAGAGCCACATGCTCACCAGTTTGCCACATGATGTAGGCCTATGGACTGAACAAGAAACCACCAAAAATTTTAACCAGTCATTGTTCTCACAACACTGAGGACCAGTCATTCGAAATGACTTCTCCATGCATTTTATGCATTGGTAAAAGCACTATGATGAAAAGTGTGATATGTTTTCAGGTATCTCCTATACTAATAGAGCCACATGCTCACCGGTTTGCCACATGATGTAGGCCTATAGACTGAACAAGAAACCACCAAAAATTTTAACCAGTCATCGTTCTCACAACACTGAGGACCAGTCATTCGAAATGACTTCTCCATGCATTTTATGCATTGGTAAAAGCACTATGATGAAAAGTGTGATATGTTTTCAGGTATCTCCTATACTAATAGAGCCACATGCTCACCGGTTTGCCACATGATGTAGGCCTATGGACTGAACAAGAAACCACCAAAAATTTTAACCAGTCATCGTTCTCACAACACTGAGGACCAGTCATTCGAAATGACTTCTCCATGCATTTTATGCATTGGTAAAAGCACTATGATGAAAAGTGTGATATGTTTTCAGGTATCTCCTATACTAATAGAGCCACATGCTCACCGGTTTGCCACATGATGTAGGCCTATGGACTGAACAAGAAACCACCAAAAATTTTAACCAGTCATCGTTCTCACAACGCTGAGGACCAGTCATTCGAAATGACTTCTCCATGCATTTTATGCATTGGTAAAAGCACTATGATGAAAAGTGTGATATGTTTTCAGGTATCTCCTATACTAATAGAGCCACATGCTCACCGGTTTGCCACATGATGTAGGCCTATGGACTGAACAAGAAACCACCAAAAATTTTAACCATTCATCGTTCTCACAACACTGAGGACCAGTCATTCGAAATGACTTCTCCATGCATTTTATGCATTGGTAAAAGCACTATGATGAAAAGTGTGATATGTTTTCAGGTATCTCCTATACTAATAGAACCACATGCTCACCGGTTTGCCACATGATGTAGGCCTATGGACTGAACAAGAAACCACCAAAAATTTTAACCAGTCATCGTTCTCACAACGCTGAGGACCAGTCATTCGAAATGACTTCTCCATGCATTTTATGCATTGGTAAAAGCACTATGATGAAAAGTGTGATATGTTTTCAGGTATCTCCTATACTAAAAGAGCCACATGCTCACCGGTTTGCCACATGATGTAGGCCTATGGACTGAACAAGAAACCACCAAAAATTTTAACCAGTCATCGTTCTCACAACACTGAGGACCAGTCATTCGAAATGACTTCTCCATGCATTTTATGCATTGGTAAAAGCACTATGATGAAAAGTGTGATATGTTTTCAGGTATCTCCTATACTGATAGAGCCACATGCTCACCGGTTTGCCACATGATGTAGGCCTATGGACTGAACAAGAAACCACCAAAAATTTTAACCAGTCATCGTTCTCACAACACTGAGGACCAGTCATTCGAAATGACTTCTCCATGCATTTTATGCATTGGTAAAAGCACTATGATGAAAAGTGTGATATGTTTTCAGGTATCTCCTATACTAATAGAGCCACATGCTCACCGGTTTGCCACATGATGTAGGCCTATGGACTGAACAAGAAACCACCAAAAATTTTAACCAGTCATCGTTCTCACAACGCTGAGGACCAGTCATTCGAAATGACTTCTCCATGCATTTTATGCATTGGTAAAAGCACTATGATGAAAAGTGTGATATGTTTTCAGGTATCTCCTATACTAATAGAGCCACATGCTCACCGGTTTGCCACATGATGTAGGCCTATGGACTGAACAAGAAACCACCAAAAATTTTAACCAGTCATCGTTCTCACAACACTGAGGACCAGTCATTCGAAATGACTTCTCCATGCATTTTATGCATTGGTAAAAGCACTATGATGAAAAGTGTGATATGTTTTCAGGTATCTCCTATACTAATAGCGTCACATGCTCACCGGTTTGCCACATGATGTAGGCCTATGGACTGAACAAGAAACCACCAAAAATTTTAACCAGTCATCGTTCTCACAACACTGAGGACCAGTCATTCGAAATGACTTCTCCATGCATTTTATGCATTGGTAAAAGCACTATGATGAAAAGTGTGATATGTTTTCAGGTATCTCCTATACTAATAGAGCCACATGCTCACCGGTTTGCCACATGATGTAGGCCTATGGACTGAACAAGAAACCACCAAAAATTTTAACCAGTCATCGTTCTCACAACACTGAGGACCAGTCATCCGAAATGACTTCTCCATGCATTTTATGCATTGGTAAAAGCACTATGATGAAAAGTGTAATATGTTTTCAGGTATCTCCTATACTAATAGAGCCACATGCTCACCGGTTTGCCACATGATGTAGGCCTATGGACTGAACAAGAAACCACCAAAAATTTTAACCAGTCATCGTTCTCACAACACTGAGGACCAGTCATCCGAAATGACTTCTCCATGCATTTTATGCATTGGTAAAAGCACTATGATGAAAAGTGTGATATGTTTTCAGGTATTTCCTATACTAATAGAGCCACATGCTCACCGGTTTGCCACATGATGTAGGCCTATGGACTGAACAAGAAACCACCAAAAATTTTAACCAGTCATCGTTCTCACAACACTGAGGACCAGTCATTCGAAATGACTTCTCCATGCATTTTGTGCATTGGTAAAAGCACTATGATGAAAAGTGTGATATGTTTTCAGGTATCTCCTATACTAATAGAGCCATATGCTCACCGGTTTGCCACATGCTGTAGGCCTATGGACTGAATAAGAAACCACCAAAAATTTTAACCAGTCATCGTTCTCACAACACTGAGGACCAGTCATTCGAAATGACTTCTCCATGCATTTTATGCATTGGTAAAAGCACTATGATGAAAAGTGTGATATGTTTTCAGGTATCTCCTATACTAATAGAGCCACATGCTCACCGGTTTGCCACATGATGTAGGCCTATGGACTGAACAAGAAACCACCAAAAATTTTAACCAGTCATCATTCTCACAACACTGAGGACCAGTCATTCGAAATGACTTCTCCATGCATTTTATGCATTGGTAAAAGCACTATGATGAAAAGTGTGATATGTTTTCAGGTATCTCCTATACTAATAGAGCCACATGCTCACCGGTTTGCCACATGATGTAGGCCTATGGACTGAACAAGAAACCACCAAAAATTTTAACCAGTCATCGTTCTCACAACACTGAGGACCAGTCATTCGAAATGACTTCTCCATGCATTTTATGCATTGGTAAAAGCACTATGATGAAAAGTGTGATATGTTTTCAGGTATCTCCTATACTAATAGAGCCACATGCTCACCGGTTTGCCACATGATGTAGGCCTATGGACTGAACAAGAAACCACCAAAAATTTTGACCAGTCATCGTTCTCACAACACTGAGGACCAGTCATCCGAAATGACTTCTCCATGCATTTTATGCATTGGTAAAAGCACTATGATGAAAAGTGTGATATGTTTTCAGGTATCTCCTATACTAATAGAGCCACATGCTCACCGGTTTGCCACATGATGAAGGCCTATGGACTGAACAAGAAACCACCAAAAATTTTAACCAGTCATCGTTCTCACAACACTGAGGACCAGTCATTCGAAATGACTTCTCCATGCATTTTATGCATTGGTAAAAGCACTATGATGAAAAGTGTGATATGTTTTCAGGTATCTCCTATACTAATAGAGCCACATGCTCACCGGTTTGCCACATGCTGTAGGCCTATGGACTGAACAAGAAACCACCAAAAATTTTAACCAGTCATCGTTCTCACAACACTGAGGACCAGTCATTCGAAATGACTTCTCCATGCATTTTATGCATTGGTAAAAGCACTATGATGAAAAGTGTGATATGTTTTCAGGTATCTCCTATACTAATAGAGCCACATGCTCACCGGTTTGCCACATGATGTAGGCCTATGGACTGAACAAGAAACCACCAAAAATTTTAACCAGTCATCGTTCTCACAACACTGAGGACCAGTCATTCGAAATGACCTCTCCATGCATTTTATGCATTGGTAAAAGCACTATGATGAAAAGTGTGATATGTTTTCAGGTATCTCCTATTCTAATAGAGCCACATGCTCACCGGTTTGCCACATGATGAAGGCCTATGGACTGAACAAGAAACCACCAAAAATTTTAACCAGTCATCGTTCTCACAACACTGAGGACCAGTCATTCGAAATGACCTCTCCATGCATTTTATGCATTGGTAAAAGCACTATGATGAAAAGTGTGAGATGTTTTCAGGTATTTCCTATACTAATAGAGCCACATGCTCACCGGTTTGCCACATGATGTAGGCCTATGGACTGAACAAGAAACCACCAAAAATTTTAACCAGTCATCGTTCTCACAACACTGAGGACCAGTCATTCGAAATGACTTCTCCATGCATTTTATGCATTGGTAAAAGCACTATGATGAAAAGTGTGATATGTTTTCAGGTATCTCCTATACTAATAGAGCCACATGCTCACCGGTTTGCCACATGATGTAGGCCTATGGACTGAACAAGAAACCACCAAAAATTTTAACCAGTCATCGTTCTCACAACACTGAGGACCAGTCATTCGAAATGACTTCTCCATGCATTTTATGCATTGGTAAAAGCACTATGATGAAAAGTGTGATATGTTTTCAGGTATCTCCTATACTAATAGAGCCACATGCTCACCAGTTTGCCACATGATGTAGGCCTATGGACTTGAACAAGAAACCACCAAAAATTTTAACCAGTCATTGTTCTCACAACACTGAGGACCAGTCATTCGAAATGACTTCTCCATGCATTTTATGCATTGGTAAAAGCACTATGATGAAAAGTGTGATATGTTTTCAGGTATCTCCTATACTAATAGAGCCACATGCTCACCGGTTTGCCACATGATGTAGGCCTATAGACTGAACAAGAAACCACCAAAAATTTTAACCAGTCATCGTTCTCACAACACTGAGGACCAGTCATTCGAAATGACTTCTCCATGCATTTTATGCATTGGTAAAAGCACTATGATGAAAAGTGTGATATGTTTTCAGGTATCTCCTATACTAATAGAGCCACATGCTCACCGGTTTGCCACATGATGTAGGCCTATGGACTGAACAAGAAACCACCAAAAATTTTAACCAGTCATCGTTCTCACAACACTGAGGACCAGTCATTCGAAATGACTTCTCCATGCATTTTATGCATTGGTAAAAGCACTATGATGAAAAGTGTGATATGTTTTCAGGTATCTCCTATACTAATAGAGCCACATGCTCACCGGTTTGCCACATGATGTAGGCCTATGGACTGAACAAGAAACCACCAAAAATTTTAACCAGTCATCGTTCTCACAACGCTGAGGACCAGTCATTCGAAATGACTTCTCCATGCATTTTATGCATTGGTAAAAGCACTATGATGAAAAGTGTGATATGTTTTCAGGTATCTCCTATACTAATAGAGCCACATGCTCACCGGTTTGCCACATGATGTAGGCCTATGGACTGAACAAGAAACCACCAAAAATTTTAACCATTCATCGTTCTCACAACACTGAGGACCAGTCATTCGAAATGACTTCTCCATGCTTTTTATGCATTGGTAAAAGCACTATGATGAAAAGTGTGATATGTTTTCAGGTATCTCCTATACTAATAGAACCACATGCTCACCGGTTTGCCACATGATGTAGGCCTATGGACTGAACAAGAAACCACCAAAAATTTTAACCAGTCATCGTTCTCACAACGCTGAGGACCAGTCATTCGAAATGACTTCTCCATGCATTTTATGCATTGGTAAAAGCACTATGATGAAAAGTGTGATATGTTTTCAGGTATCTCCTATACTAAAAGAGCCACATGCTCACCGGTTTGCCACATGATGTAGGCCTATGGACTGAACAAGAAACCACCAAAAATTTTAACCAGTCATCGTTCTCACAACACTGAGGACCAGTCATTCGAAATGACTTCTCCATGCATTTTATGCATTGGTAAAAGCACTATGATGAAAAGTGTGATATGTTTTCAGGTATCTCCTATACTAATAGAGCCACATGCTCACCGGTTTGCCACATGATGTAGGCCTATGGACTGAACAAGAAACCACCAAAAATTTTAACCAGTCATCGTTCTCACAACACTGAGGACCAGTCATTCGAAATGACTTCTCCATGCATTTTATGCATTGGTAAAAGCACTATGATGAAAAGTGTGATATGTTTTCAGGTATCTCCTATACTAATAGAGCCACATGCTCACCGGTTTGCCACATGATGTAGGCCTATGGACTGAACAAGAAACCACCAAAAATTTTAACCAGTCATCGTTCTCACAACACTGAGGACCAGTCATTCGAAATGACTTCTCCATGCATTTTATGCATTGGTAAAAGCACTATGATGAAAAGTGTGATATGTTTTCAGGTATCTCCTATACTAATAGAGCCACATGCTCACCGGTTTGCCACATGATGTAGGCCTATGGACTGAACAAGAAACCACCAAAAATTTTAACCAGTCATCGCTCTCACAACACTGAGGACCAGTCATTCGAAATGACTTCTCCATGCATTTTATGCATTGGTAAAAGCACTATGATGAAAAGTGTGATATGTTTTCAGGTATTTCCTATACTAATAGAGCCACATGCTCACCGGTTTGCCACATGATGTAGGCCTATGGACTGAACAAGAAACCACCAAAAATTTTAACCAGTCATCGTTCTCACAACACTGAGGACCAGTCATTCGAAATGACTTCTCCATGCATTTTATGCATTGGTAAAAGCACTATGATGAAAAGTGTGATATGTTTTCAGGTATCTCCTATACTAATAGAGCCACATGCTCACCGGTTTGCCACATGATGTAGGCCTATGGACTGAACAAGAAACCACCAAAAATTTTAACCAGTCATCGTTCTCACAACACTGAGGACCAGTCATTCGAAATGACTTCTCCATGCATTTTATGCATTGGTAAAAGCACTATGATGAAAAGTGTGATATGTTTTCAGGTATCTCCTATACTAATAGAGCCACATGCTCACCGGTTTGCCACATGATGTAGGCCTATGGACTGAACAAGAAACCACCAAAAATTTTAACCAGTCATCGTTCTCACAACACTGAGGACCAGTCATTCGAAATGACTTCTCCATGCATTTTATGCATTGGTAAAAGCACTATGATGAAAAGTGTGATATGTTGTCAGGTATCTCCTATACTAATAGAGCCACATGCTCACCGGTTTGCCACATGATGTAGGCCTATGGACTGAACAAGAAACCACCAAAAATTTTAACCAGTCATCGTTCTCACAACACTGAGGACCAGTCATTCGAAATGACTTCTCCATGCATTTTATGCATTTTTAAAACCACTATGATGAAAAGTGTGATATGTTTTCAGGTATCTCCTATACTAATAGAGCCACATGCTCACCGGTTTGCCACATGATGTAGGCCTATGGACTGAACAAGAAACCACCAAAAATTTTAACCAGTCATCGTTCTCACAACACTGAGGACCAGTCATTCGAAATGACTTCTCCATGCATTTTATGCATTAGTAAAAGCACTATGATGAAAAGTGTGATATGTTTTCAGGTATCTCCTATACTAATAGAGCCACATGCTCACCGGTTTGCCACATGATGTAGGCCTATGGACTGAACAAGAAACCACCAAAAATTTTAACCAGTCATCGTTCTCACAACACTGAGGACCAGTCATTCGAAATGACTTCTCCATGCATTTTATGCATTGGTAAAAGCACTATGATGAAAAGTGTGATATGTTTTCAGGTATCTCCTATACTAATAGAGCCACATGCTCACCGGTTTGCCACATGATGTAGGCCTATGGACTGAACAAGAAACCACCAAAAATTTTAACCAGTCATCGTTCTCACAACACTGAGGACCAGTCATTCGAAATGACTTCTCCATGCATTTTATGCATTGGTAAAAGCACTATGATGAAAAGTGTGATATGTTTTCAGGTATCTCCTATACTAATAGAGCCACATGCTCACCGGTTTGCCACATGATGTAGGCCTATGGACTGAACAAGAAACCACCAAAAATTTTAACCAGTCATCGCTCTCACAACACTGAGGACCAGTCATTCGAAATGACTTCTCCATGCATTTTATGCATTGCTAAAAGCACTATGATGAAAAGTGTGATATGTTTTCAGGTATCTCCTATACTAATAGAGCCACATGCTCACCGGTTTGCCACATGATGTAGGCCTATGGACTGAACAAGAAACCACCAAAAATTTTAACCAGTCATCGTTCTCTCAACACTGAGGACCAGTCATTCGAAATGACTTCTCCATGCATTTTATGCAATGGTAAAAGCACTATGATGAAAAGTGTGATATGTTTTCAGGTATCTCCTATACTAATAGAGCCACATGCTCACCGGTTTGCCACATGATGTAGGCCTATGGACTGAACAAGAAACCACCAAAAATTTTCACCAGTCATCGTTCTCACAACACTGAGGACCAGTCATTCGAAATGACTTCTCCATGCATTTTATGCATTGGTAAAAGCACTATGATGAAAAGTGTGATATGTTTTCAGGTATCTCCTATACTAATAGAGCCACATGCTCACCGGTTTGCCACATGATGTAGGCCTATGGACTGAACAAGAAACCACCAAAAATTTTAACCAGTCATCGTTCTCACAACACTGAGGACCAGTCATTCGAAATGACTTCTCCATGCATTTTATGCATTGGTAAAACCACTATGATGAAAAGTGTGATATGTTTTCAGGTATCTCCTATACTAATAGAGCCACATGCTCACCGGTTTGCCACATGATGTAGGCCTATGGACTGAACAAGAAACCACCAAAAATTTTAACCAGTCATCGTTCTCACAACACTGAGGACCAGTCATTCGAAATGACTTCTCCATGCATTTTATGCATTGGTAAAAGCACTATGATGAAAAGTGTGATATGTTTTCAGGTATCTCCTATACTAATAGAGCCACATGCTCACCGGTTTGCCACATGATGTAGGCCTATGGACTGAACAAGAAACCACCAAAAATTTTAACCAGTCATCGCTCTCACAACACTGAGGACCAGTCATTCGAAATGACTTCTCCATGCATTTTATGCATTGCTAAAAGCACTATGATGAAAAGTGTGATATGTTTTCAGGTATCTCCTATACTAATAGAGCCACATGCTCACCGGTTTGCCACATGATGTAGGCCTATGGACTGAACAAGAAACCACCAAAAATTTTAACCAGTCATCGTTCTCACAACACTGAGGACCAGTCATTCGAAATGACTTCTCCATGCATTTTATGCAATGGTAAAAGCACTATGATGAAAAGTGTGATATGTTTTCAGGTATCTCCTATACTAATAGAGCCACATGCTCACCGGTTTGCCACATGATGTAGGCCTATGGACTGAACAAGAAACCACCAAAAATTTTCACCAGTCATCGTTCTCACAACACTGAGGACCAGTCATTCGAAATGACTTCTCCATGCATTTTATGCATTGGTAAAAGCACTATGATGAAAAGTGTGATATGTTTTCAGGTATCTCCTATACTAATAGAGCCACATGCTCACCGGTTTGCCACATGATGTAGGCCTATGGACTGAACAAGAAACCACCAAAAATTTTAACCAGTCATCGTTCTCACAACACTGAGGACCAGTCATTCGAAATGACTTCTCCATGCATTTTATGCATTGGTAAAACCACTATGATGAAAAGTGTGATATGTTTTCAGGTATCTCCTATACTAATAGAGCCACATGCTCACCGGTTTGCCACATGATGTAGGCCTATGGACTGAACAAGAAACCACCAAAAATTTTAACCAGTCATCGTTCTCACAACACTGAGGACCAGTCATTCGAAATGACTTCTCCATGCATTTTATGCATTGGTAAAAGCACTATGATGAAAAGTGTGATATGTTTTCAGGTATCTCCTATATTATTAGAGCCACATGCTCACCGGTTTGCCACATGATGTAGGCCTGTGGACTGAACAAGAAACCACCAAAAATTTTAACCAGTCATCGTTCTCACAACACTGAGGACCAGTCATTCGAAATGACTTCTCCATGCATTTTATGCATTGGTAAAAGCACTATGATGAAAAGTGTGATATGTTTTCAGGTATCTCCTATACTAATAGAGCCACATGCTCACCGGTTTGCCACATGATGTGGGCCTATGGACTGAACAAGAAACCACCAAAAATTTTAACCAGTCATCGTTCTCACAACACTGAGGACCAGTCATTCGAAATGACTTCTCCATGCATTTTATGCATTGGTAAAAGCACTATGATGAAAAGTGTGATATGTTTTCAGGTATCTCCTATACTAATAGAGCCACATGCTCACCGGTTTGCCACATGATGTAGGCCTATGGACTGAACAAGAAACCACCAAAAATTTTAACCAGTCATCGTTCTCACAACACTGAGGACCAGTCATTCGAAATGACTTCTCCATGCATTTTATGCATTGGTAAAACCACTATGATGAAAAGTGTGATATGTTTTCAGGTATCTCCTATACTAATAGAGCCACATGCTCACCGGTTTGCCACATGATGTAGGCCTATGGACTGAACAAGAAACCACCAAAAATTTTAACCAGTCATCCTTCTCACAACACTGAGGACCAGTCATTCGAAATGACTTCTCCATGCATTTTATGCATTGGTAAAAGCACTATGATGAAAAGTGTGATATGTTTTCAGGTATCTCCTATACTAATAGAGCCACATGCTCACCGGTTTGCCACATGATGTAGGCCTATGGACTGAACAAGAAACCACCAAAAATTTTAACCAGTCATCGTTCTCACAACACTGAGGACCAGTCATTCGAAATGACTTCTCCATGCATTTTATGCATTGGTAAAAGCACTATGATGAAAAGTGTGATATGTTTTCAGGTATCTCCTATACTAATAGAGCCACATGCTCACCGGTTTGCCACATGATGTAGGCCTATGGACTGAACAAGAAACCACCAAAAATTTTAACCAGTCATCGCTCTCACAACACTGAGGACCAGTCATTCGAAATGACTTCTCCATGCATTTTATGCATTGCTAAAAGCACTATGATGAAAAGTGTGATATGTTTTCAGGTATCTCCTATACTAATAGAGCCACATGCTCACCGGTTTGCCACATGATGTAGGCCTATGGACTGAACAAGAAACCACCAAAAATTTTAACCAGTCATCGTTCTCACAACACTGAGGACCAGTCATTCGAAATGACTTCTCCATGCATTTTATGCAATGGTAAAAGCACTATGATGAAAAGTGTGATATGTTTTCAGGTATCTCCTATACTAATAGAGCCACATGCTCACCGGTTTGCCACATGATGTAGGCCTATGGACTGAACAAGAAACCACCAAAAATTTTAACCAGTCATCGTTCTCACAACACTGAGGACCAGTCATTCGAAATGACTTCTCCATGCATTTTATGCATTGGTAAAAGCACTATGATGAAAAGTGTGATATGTTTTCAGGTATCTCCTATACTAATAGAGCCACATGCTCACCGGTTTGCCACATGATGTAGGCCTATGGACTGAACAAGAAACCACCAAAAATTTTAACCAGTCATCGTTCTCACAACACTGAGGACCAGCCATTCGAAATGACTTCTCCATGCATTTTATGCATTGGTAAAAGCACTATGATGAAAAGTGTGATATGTTTTCAGGTATCTCCTATACTAATAGAGCCACATGCTCACCGGTTTGCCACATGATGTAGGCCTATGGACTGAACAAGAAACCACCAAAAATTTTAACCAGTCATCGTTCTCACAACACTGAGGACCAGTCATTCGAAATGACTTCTCCATGCATTTTATGCATTGGTAAAAGCACTATGATGAAAAGTGTGATATGTTTTCAGGTATCTCCTATACTAATAGAGCCACATGCTCACCGGTTTGCCACATGATGTAGGCCTATGGACTGAACAAGAAACCACCAAAAATTTTAACCAGTCATCGTTCTCACAACACTGAGGACCAGTCATTCGAAATGACTTCTCCATGCATTTTATGCATTGGTAAAAGCACTATGATGAAAAGTGTGATATGTTTTCAGGTATCTCCTATATTATTAGAGCCACATGCTCACCGGTTTGCCACATGATGTAGGCCTGTGGACTGAACAAGAAACCACCAAAAATTTTAACCAGTCATCGTTCTCACAACACTGAGGACCAGTCATTCGAAATGACTTCTCCATGCATTTTATGCATTGGTAAAAGCACTATGATGAAAAGTGTGATATGTTTTCAGGTATCTCCTATACTAATAGAGCCACATGCTCACCGGTTTGCCACATGATGTGGGCCTATGGACTGAACAAGAAACCACCAAAAATTTTAACCAGTCATCGTTCTCACAACACTGAGGACCAGTCATTCGAAATGACTTCTCCATGCATTTTATGCATTGGTAAAAGCACTATGATGAAAAGTGTGATATGTTTTCAGGTATCTCCTATACTAATAGAGCCACATGCTTACCGGTTTGCCACATGATGTAGGCCTATGGACTGAACAAGAAACCACCAAAAATTTTAACCAGTCATCGTTCTCACAACACTGAGGACCAGTCATTCGAAATGACTTCTCCATGCATTTTATGCATTGGTAAAAGCACTATGATGAAAAGTGTGATATGTTTTCAGGTATCTCCTATACTAATAGAGCCACATGCTCACCGGTTTGTCACATGATGTAGGCCTATGGACTGAACAAGAAACCACCAAAAATTTTAACCAGTCATCGTTCTCACAACACTGAGGACCAGTCATTCGAAATGACTTCTCCATGCATTTTATGCATTGGTAAAAGCACTATGATGAAAAGTGTGATATGTTTTCAGGTATCTCCTATACTAATAGAGCCATATGCTCACCGGTTTGCCACATGATGTAGGCCTATGGACTGAACAAGAAACCACCAAAAATTTTAACCAGTCATCGTTCTCACAACACTGAGGACCAGTCATTCGAAATGACTTCTCCATGCATTTTATGCATTGGTAAAAGCACTATGATGAAAAGTGTGATATGTTTTCAGGTATCTCCTATACTAATAGAGCCACATGCTCACCGGTTTGCCACATGATGTAGGCCTATGGACTGAACAAGAAACCACCAAAAATTTTAACCAGTCATTGTTCTCACAACACTGAGGACCAGTCATTCGAAATGACTTCTCCATGCATTTTATGCATTGGTAAAAGCACTATGATGAAAAGTGTGATATGTTTTCAGGTATCTCCTATACTAATAGAGCCACATGCTCACTGGTTTGCCACATGATGTAGGCCTATGGACTGAACAAGAAACCACCAAAAATTTTAACCAGTCATCGTTCTCACAACACTGAGGACCAGTCATTCGAAATGACTTCTCCATGCATTTTATGCATTGGTAAAAGCACTATGATGAAAAGTGGGATATGTTTTCAGGTATCTCCTATACTAATAGAGCCACATGCTCACCGGTTTGTCACATGATGTAGGCCTATGGACTGAACAAGAAACCACCAAAAATTTTAACCAGTCATCGTTCTCACAACACTGAGGACCAGTCATTCGAAATGACTTCTCCATGCATTTTATGCATTGGTAAAAGCACTATGATGAAAAGTGTGATATGTTTTCAGGTATCTCCTATACTAATAGAGCCATATGCTCACCGGTTTGCCACATGATGTAGGCCTATGGACTGAACAAGAAACCACCAAAAATTTTAACCAGTCATCGTTCTCACAACACTGAGGACCAGTCATTCGAAATGACTTCTCCATGCATTTTATGCATTGGTAAAAGCACTATGATGAAAAGTGTGATATGTTTTCAGGTATCTCCTATACTAATAGAGCCACATGCTCACCGGTTTGCCACATGATGTAGGCCTATGGACTGAACAAGAAACCACCAAAAATTTTAACCAGTCATCGTTCTCACAACACTGAGGACCAGTCATTCGAAATGACTTCTCCATGCATTTTATGCATTGGTAAAAGCACTATGATGAAAAGTGTGATATGTTTTCAGGTATCTCCTATACTAATAGAGCCACATGCTCACCGGTTTGTCACATGATGTAGGCCTATGGACTGAACAAGAAACCACCAAAAATTTTAACCAGTCATCGTTCTCACAACACTGAGGACCAGTCATTCGAAATGACTTCTCCATGCATTTTATGCATTGGTAAAAGCACTATGATGAAAAGTGTGATATGTTTTCAGGTATCTCCTATACTAATAGAGCCATATGCTCACCGGTTTGCCACATGATGTAGGCCTATGGACTGAACAAGAAACCACCAAAAATTTTAACCAGTCATCGTTCTCACAACACTGAGGACCAGTCATTCGAAATGACTTCTCCATGCATTTTATGCATTGGTAAAAGCACTATGATGAAAAGTGTGATATGTTTTCAGGTATCTCCTATACTAATAGAGCCACATGCTCACCGGTTTGCCACATGATGTAGGCCTATGGACTGAACAAGAAACCACCAAAAATTTTAACCAGTCATTGTTCTCACAACACTGAGGACCAGTCATTCGAAATGACTTCTCCATGCATTTTATGCATTGGTAAAAGCACTATGATGAAAAGTGTGATATGTTTTCAGGTATCTCCTATACTAATAGAGCCACATGCTCACTGGTTTGCCACATGATGTAGGCCTATGGACTGAACAAGAAACCACCAAAAATTTTAACCAGTCATCGTTCTCACAACACTGAGGACCAGTCATTCGAAATGACTTCTCCATGCATTTTATGCATTGGTAAAAGCACTATGATGAAAAGTGGGATATGTTTTCAGGTATCTCCTATACTAATAGAGCCACATGCTCACCGGTTTGTCACATGATGTAGGCCTATGGACTGAACAAGAAACCACCAAAAATTTTAACCAGTCATCGTTCTCACAACACTGAGGACCAGTCATTCGAAATGACTTCTCCATGCATTTTATGCATTGGTAAAAGCACTATGATGAAAAGTGTGATATGTTTTCAGGTATCTCCTATACTAATAGAGCCATATGCTCACCGGTTTGCCACATGATGTAGGCCTATGGACTGAACAAGAAACCACCAAAAATTTTAACCAGTCATCGTTCTCACAACACTGAGGACCAGTCATTCGAAATGACTTCTCCATGCATTTTATGCATTGGTAAAAGCACTATGATGAAAAGTGTGATATGTTTTCAGGTATCTCCTATACTAATAGAGCCACATGCTCACCGGTTTGCCACATGATGTAGGCCTATGGACTGAACAAGAAACCACCAAAAATTTTAACCAGTCACTGTTCTCACAACACTGAGGACCAGTCATTCGAAATGACTTCTCTATGCATTTTATGCATTGGTAAAAGCACTATGATGAAAAGTGTGATATGTTTTCAGGTATCTCCTATACTAATAGAGCCACATGCTCACCGGTTTGCCACATGATGTAGGCCTATGGACTGAACAAGAAACCACCAAAAATTTTAACCAGTCATCGTTCTCACAACACTGAGGACCAGTCATTCGAAATGACTTCTCCATGCATTTTATGCATTGGTAAAAGCACTATGATGAAAAGTGTGATATGTTTTCAGGTATCTCCTATACTAATAGAGCCACATGCTCACCGGTTTGCCACATGATGTAGGCCTATGGACTGAACAAGAAACCACCAAAAATTTTAACCAGTCATCGTTCTCACAACACTGAGGACCAGTCATTCGAAATGACTTCTCCATGCATTTTATGCATTGGTAAAAGCACTATGATGAAAAGTGTGATATGTTTTCAGGTATCTCCTATACTAATAGAGCCACATGCTCACCGGTTTGCCACATGATGTAGGCCTATGGACTGAACAAGAAACCACCCAAAATTTTAACCAGTCATCGTTCTCACAACACTGAGGACCAGTCATTCGAAATGACTTCTCCATGCATTTTATGCATTGGTAAAAGCACTATGATGAAAAGTGTGATATGTTTTCAGGTATCTCCTATACTAATAGAGCCACATGCTCACCGGTTTGCCACATGATGTAGGCCTATGGACTGAACAAGAAACCACCAAAAATTTTAACCAGTCATCGTTCTCACAACACTGAGGACCAGTCATTCGAAATGACTTCTCCATGCATTTTATGCATTGGTAAAAGCACTATGATGAAAAGTGTGATATGTTTTCAGGTATCTCCTATACTAATAGAGCCACATGCTCACCGGTTTGCCACATGATGTAGGCCTATGGACTGAACAAGAAACCACCAAAAATTTTAACCAGTCGTCGTTCTCACAACACTGAGGACCAGTCATTCGAAATGACTTCTCCATGCATTTTATGCATTGGTAAAAGCACTATGATGAAAAGTGTGATATGTTTTCAGGTATCTCCTATACTAATAGAGCCACATGCTCACCGGTTTGCCACATGATGTAGGCCTATGGACTGAACAAGAAACCACCAAAAATTTTAACCAGTCATCATTCTCACAACACTGAGGACCAGTCATTCGAAATGACTTCTCCATGCATTTTATGCATTGGTAAAAGCACTATGATGAAAAGTGTGATATGTTTTCAGGTATCTCCTATACTAATAGAGCCACATGCTCACCGGTTTGCCACATGATGTAGGCCTATGGACTGAACAAGAAACCACCCAAAATTTTAACCAGTCATCGTTCTCACAACACTGAGGACCAGTCATTCGAAATGACTTCTCCATGCATTTTATGCATTGGTAAAAGCACTATGATGAAAAGTGTGATATGTTTTCAGGTATCTCCTATACTAATAGAGCCACATGCTCACCGGTTTGCCACATGATGTAGGCCTATGGACTGAACAAGAAACCACCAAAAATTTTAACCAGTCGTCGTTCTCACAACACTGAGGACCAGTCATTCGAAATGACTTCTCCATGCATTTTATGCATTGGTAAAAGCACTATGATGAAAAGTGTGATATGTTTTCAGGTATCTCCTATACTAATAGAGCCACATGCTCACCGGTTTGCCACATGATGTAGGCCTATGGACTGAACAAGAAACCACCAAAAATTTTAACCAGTCATCGTTCTCACAACACTGAGGACCAGTCATTCGAAATGACTTCTCCATGCATTTTATGCATTGGTAAAAGCACTATGATGAAAAGTGTGATATGTTTTCAGGTATCTCCTATACTAATAGAGCCACATGCTCACCGGTTTGCCACATGATGTAGGCCTATGGACTGAACAAGAAACCACCAAAAATTTTAACCAGTCATCGTTCTCAAAACACTGAGGACCAGTCATTCGAAATGACTTCTCCATGCATTTTATGCATTGGTAAAAGCACTATGATGAAAAGTGTGATATGTTTTCAGGTATCTCCTATACTAATAGAGCCACATGCTCACCGGTTTGCCACATGATGTGGGCCTGTGGACTGAACAAGAAACCACCAAAAATTTTAACCAGTCATCGTTCTCACAACACTGAGGACCAGTCATTCGAAATGACTTCTCCATGCATTTTATGCATTGGTAAAAGCACTATGATGAAAAGTGTGATATGTTTTCAGGTATCTCCTATACTAATAGAGCCACATGCTCACCGGTTTGCCACATGATGTAGGCCTATGGACTGAACAAGAAACCACCAAAAATTTTAACCAGTCATCGTTCTCACAACACTGAGGACCAGTCATTCGAAATGACTTCTCCATGCATTTTATGCATTGGTAAAAGCACTATGATGAAAAGTGTGATATGTTTTCAGGTATCTCCTATACTAATAGAGCCACATGCTCACCGGTTTGCCACATGATGTAGGCCTATGGACTGAACAAGAAACCACCAAAAATTTTAACCAGTCATCGTTCTCACAACACTGAGGACCAGTCATTCGAAATGACTTCTCCATGCATTTTATGCATTGGTAAAAGCACTATGATGAAAAGTGTGATATGTTTTCAGGTATCTCCTATACTAATAGAGCCACATGCTCACCGGTTTGCCACATGATGTAGGCCTATGGACTGAACAAGAAACCACCAAAAATTTTAACCAGTCATCGTTCTCACAACACTGAGGACCAGTCATTCGAAATGACTTCTCCATGCATTTTATGCATTGGTAAAAGCACTATGATGAAAAGTGTGATATGTTTTCAGGTATCTCCTATATTATTAGAGCCACATGCTCACCGGTTTGCCACATGATGTAGGCCTGTGGACTGAACAAGAAACCACCAAAAATTTTAACCAGTCATCGTTCTCACAACACTGAGGACCAGTCATTCGAAATGACTTCTCCATGCATTTTATGCATTGGTAAAAGCACTATGATGAAAAGTGTGATATGTTTTCAGGTATCTCCTATACTAATAGAGCCACATGCTCACCGGTTTGCCACATGATGTGGGCCTATGGACTGAACAAGAAACCACCAAAAATTTTAACCAGTCATCGTTCTCACAACACTGAGGACCAGTCATTCGAAATGACTTCTCCATGCATTTTATGCATTGGTAAAAGCACTATGATGAAAAGTGTGATATGTTTTCAGGTATCTCCTATACTAATAGAGCCACATGCTCACCGGTTTGCCACATGATGTAGGCCTATGGACTGAACAAGAAACCACCAAAAATTTTAACCAGTCATCGTTCTCACAACACTGAGGACCAGTCATTCGAAATGACTTCTCCATGCATTTTATGCATTGGTAAAAGCACTATGATGAAAAGTGTGATATGTTTTCAGGTATCTCCTATACTAATAGAGCCACATGCTCACCGGTTTGTCACATGATGTAGGCCTATGGACTGAACAAGAAACCACCAAAAATTTTAACCAGTCATCGTTCTCACAACACTGAGGACCAGTCATTCGAAATGACTTCTCCATGCATTTTATGCATTGGTAAAAGCACTATGATGAAAAGTGTGATATGTTTTCAGGTATCTCCTATACTAATAGAGCCATATGCTCACCGGTTTGCCACATGATGTAGGCCTATGGACTGAACAAGAAACCACCAAAAATTTTAACCAGTCATCGTTCTCACAACACTGAGGACCAGTCATTCGAAATGACTTCTTCCATGCATTTTATGCATTGGTAAAAGCACTATGATGAAAAGTGTGATATGTTTTCAGGTATCTCCTATACTAATAGAGCCACATGCTCACCGGTTTGCCACATGATGTGGGCCTATGGACTGAACAAGAAACCACCAAAAATTTTAACCAGTCATCGTTCTCACAACACTGAGAACCAGTCATTCGAAATGACTTCTCCATGCATTTTATGCATTGGTAAAAGCACTATGATGAAAAGTGTGATATGTTTTCAGGTATCTCCTATACTAATAGAGCCACATGCTCACTGGTTTGCCACATGATGTAGGCCTATGGACTGAACAAGAAACCACCAAAAATTTTAACCAGTCATCGTTCTCACAACACTGAGGACCAGTCATTCGAAATGACTTCTCCATGCATTTTATGCATTGGTAAAAGCACTATGATGAAAAGTGTGATATGTTTTCAGGTATCTCCTATACTAATAGAGCCACATGCTCACCGGTTTGTCACATGATGTAGGCCTATGGACTGAACAAGAAACCACCAAAAATTTTAACCAGTCATCGTTCTCACAACACTGAGGACCAGTCATTCGAAATGACTTCTCCATGCATTTTATGCATTGGTAAAAGCACTATGATGAAAAGTGTGATATGTTTTCAGGTATCTCCTATACTAATAGAGCCATATGCTCACCGGTTTGCCACATGATGTAGGCCTATGGACTGAACAAGAAACCACCAAAAATTTTAACCAGTCATCGTTCTCACAACACTGAGGACCAGTCATTCGAAATGACTTCTCCATGCATTTTATGCATTGGTAAAAGCACTATGATGAAAAGTGTGATATGTTTTCAGGTATCTCCTATACTAATAGAGCCACATGCTCACCGGTTTGCCACATGATGTAGGCCTATGGACTGAACAAGAAACCACCAAAAATTTTAACCAGTCATTGTTCTCACAACACTGAGGACCAGTCATTCGAAATGACTTCTCCATGCATTTTATGCATTGGTAAAAGCACTATGATGAAAAGTGTGATATGTTTTCAGGTATCTCCTATACTAATAGAGCCACATGCTCACCGGTTTGCCACATGATGTAGGCCTATGGACTGAACAAGAAACCACCAAAAATTTTAACCAGTCATCGTTCTCACAACACTGAGGACCAGTCATTCGAAATGACTTCTCCATGCATTTTATGCATTGGTAAAAGCACTATGATGAAAAGTGTGATATGTTTTCAGGTATCTCCTATACTAATAGAGCCACATGCTCACCGGTTTGTCACATGATGTAGGCCTATGGACTGAACAAGAAACCACCAAAAATTTTAACCAGTCATCGTTCTCACAACACTGAGGACCAGTCATTCGAAATGACTTCTCCATGCATTTTATGCATTGGTAAAAGCACTATGATGAAAAGTGTGATATGTTTTCAGGTATCTCCTATACTAATAGAGCCATATGCTCACCGGTTTGCCACATGATGTAGGCCTATGGACTGAACAAGAAACCACCAAAAATTTTAACCAGTCATCGTTCTCACAACACTGAGGACCAGTCATTCGAAATGACTTCTCCATGCATTTTATGCATTGGTAAAAGCACTATGATGAAAAGTGTGATATGTTTTCAGGTATCTCCTATAATAATAGAGCCACATGCTCACCGGTTTGCCACATGATGTAGGCCTATGGACTGAACAAGAAACCACCAAAAATTTTAACCAGTCATCGTTCTCACAACACTGAGGACCAGTCATTCAAAATGACTTCTCCATGCATTTTATGCATTGGTAAAAGCACTATGATGAAAAGTGTGATATGTTTTCAGGTATCTCCTATACTAATAGAGCCACATGCTCACCGGTTTGCCACATGATGTGGGCCTATGGACTGAACAAGAAACCACCAAAAATTTTAACCAGTCATCGTTCTCACAACACTGAGGACCAGTCATTCGAAATGACTTCTCCATGCATTTTATGCATTGGTAAAAGCACTATGATGAAAAGTGTGATATGTTTTCAGGTATCTCCTATACTAATAGAGCCACATGCTCACCGGTTTGCCACATGATGTAGGCCTATGGACTGAACAAGAAACCACCAAAAATTTTAACCAGTCATCGTTCTCACAACACTGAGGACCAGTCATTCGAAATGACTTCTCCATGCATTTTATGCATTGGTAAAAGCACTATGATGAAAAGTGTGATATGTTTTCAGGTATCTCCTATACTAATAGAGCCACATGCTCACAGGTTTGTCACATGATGTGGGCCTATGGACTGAACAAGAAACCACCAAAAATTTTAACCAGTCATCGTTCTCACAACACTGAGGACCAGTCATTCGAAATGACTTCTCCATGCATTTTATGCATTGGTAAAAGCACTATGATGAAAAGTGTGATATGTTTTCAGGTATCTCCTATACTAATAGAGCCATATGCTCACCGGTTTGCCACATGATGTAGGCCTATGGACTGAACAAGAAACCACCAAAAATTTTAACCAGTCATCGTTCTCATAACACTGAGGACCAGTCATTCGAAATGACTTCTCCATGCATTTTATGCATTGGTAAAAGCACTATGATGAAAAGTGTGATATGTTTTCAGGTATCTCCTATACTAATAGAGCCACATGCTCACCGGTTTGCCACATGATGTAGGCCTATGGACTGAACAAGAAACCACCAAAAATTTTAACCAGTCATCATTCTCACAACACTGAGGACCAGTCATTCAAAATGACTTCTCCATGCATTTTATGCATTGGTAAAAGCACTATGATGAAAAGTGTGATATGTTTTCAGGTATCTCCTATACTAATAGAGCCACATGCTCACCGGTTTGCCACATGATGTAGGCCTATGGACTGAACAAGAAACCACCAAAAATTTTAACCAGTCATCGTTCTCACAACACTGAGGACCAGTCATTCGAAATGACTTCTCCATGCATTTTATGCATTGGTAAAAGCACTATGATGAAAAGTGTGATATGTTTTCAAGTATCTCCTATACTAATAGAGCCACATGCTCACCGGTTTGCCACATGATGTAGGCCTATGGACTGAACAAGAAACCACCAAAAATTTTAACCAGTCATCGTTCTCACAACACTGAGGACCAGTCATTCAAAATGACTTCTCCATGCATTTTATACATTGGTAAAAGCACTATGATGAAAAGTGTGATATGTTTTCAGGTATCTCCTATACTAATAGAGCCACATGCTCACCGGTTTGCCACATGATGTAGGCCTATGGACTGAACAAGAAACCACCAAAAATTTTAACCAGTCATCGTTCTCACAACACTGAGGACCAGTCATTCGAAATGACTTCTCCATGCATTTTATGCATTGGTAAAAGCACTATGATGAAAAGTGTGATATGTTTTCAGGTATCTCCTATATTATTAGAGCCACATGCTCACCGGTTTGCCACATGATGTAGGCCTATGGACTGAACAAGAAACCACCAAAAATTTTAACCAGTCATCGTTCTCACAACACTGAGGACCAGTCATTCGAAATGACTTCTCCATGCATTTTATGCATTGGTAAAAGCACTATGATGAAAAGTGTGATATGTTTTCAGGTATCTCCTATACTAATAGAGCCACATGCTCACCGGTTTGCCACATGATGTGGGCCTATGGACTGAACAAGAAACCACCAAAAATTTTAACCAGTCATCGTTCTCACAACACTGAGAACCAGTCATTCGAAATGACTTCTCCATGCATTTTATGCATTGGTAAAAGCACTATGATGAAAAGTGTGATATGTTTTCAGGTATCTCCTATACTAATAGAGCCACATGCTCACTGGTTTGCCACATGATGTAGGCCTATGGACTGAACAAGAAACCACCAAAAATTTTAACCAGTCATCGTTCTCACAACACTGAGGACCAGTCATTCGAAATGACTTCTCCATGCATTTTATGCATTGGTAAAAGCACTATGATGAAAAGTGTGACATGTTTTCAGGTATCTCCTATACTAATAGAGCCACATGCTCACCGGTTTGTCACATGATGTAGGCCTATGGACTGAACAAGAAACCACCAAAAATTTTAACCAGTCATCGTTCTCACAACACTGAGGACCAGTCATTCGAAATGACTTCTCCATGCATTTTATGCATTGGTAAAAGCACTATGATGAAAAGTGTGATATGTTTTTAGGTATCTCCTATACTAATAGAGCCATATGCTCACCGGTTTGCCACATGATGTAGGCCTATGGACTGAACAAGAAACCACCAAAAATTTTAACCAGTCATCGTTCTCACAACACTGAGGACCAGTCATTCGAAATGACTTCTCCATGCATTTTATGCATTGGTAAAAGCACTATGATGAAAAGTGTGATATGTTTTCAGGTATCTCCTATACTAATAGAGCCACATGCTCACCGGTTTGCCACATGATGTAGGCCTATGGACTGAACAAGAAACCACCAAAAATTTTAACCAGTCATTGTTCTCACAACACTGAGGACCAGTCATTCGAAATGACTTCTCCATGCATTTTATGCATTGGTAAAAGCACTATGATGAAAAGTGTGATATGTTTTCAGGTATCTCCTATACTAATAGAGCCACATGCTCACCGGTTTGCCACATGATGTAGGCCTATGGACTGAACAAGAAACCACCAAAAATTTTAACCAGTCATCGTTCTCACAACACTGAGGACCAGTCATTCGAAATGACTTCTCCATGCATTTTATGCATTGGTAAAAGCACTATGATGAAAAGTGTGATATGTTTTCAGGTATCTCCTATACTAATAGAGCCACATGCTCACCGGTTTGTCACATGATGTAGGCCTATGGACTGAACAAGAAACCACCAAAAATTTTAACCAGTCATCGTTCTCACAACACTGAGGACCAGTCATTCGAAATGAGTTCTCCATGCATTTTATGCATTGGTAAAAGCACTATGATGAAAAGTGTGATATGTTTTCAGGTATCTCCTATACTAATAGAGCCATATGCTCACCGGTTTGCCACATGATGTAGGCCTATGGACTGAACAAGAAACCACCAAAAATTTTAACCAGTCATCGTTCTCACAACACTGAGGACCAGTCATTCGAAATGACTTCTCCATGCATTTTATGCATTGGTAAAAGCACTATGATGAAAAGTGTGATATGTTTTCAGGTATCTCCTATACTAATAGAGCCACATGCTCACCGGTTTGTCACATGATGTAGGCCTATGGACTGAACAAGAAACCACCAAAAATTTTAACCAGTCATCGTTCTCACAACACTGAGGACCAGTCATTCGAAATGACTTCTCCATGCATTTTATGCATTGGTAAAAGCACTATGATGAAAAGTGTGATATGTTTTCAGGTATCTCCTATACTAATAGAGCCACATGCTCACCGGTTTGTCACATGATGTAGGCCTATGGACTGAACAAGAAACCACCAAAAATTTTAACCAGTCATCGTTCTCACAACACTGAGGACCAGTCATTCGAAATGACTTCTCCATGCATTTTATGCATTGGTAAAAGCACTATGATGAAAAGTGTGATATGTTTTTAGGTATCTCCTATACTAATAGAGCCATATGCTCACCGGTTTGCCACATGATGTAGGCCTATGGACTGAACAAGAAACCACCAAAAATTTTAACCAGTCATCGTTCTCACAACACTGAGGACCAGTCATTCGAAATGACTTCTCCATGCATTTTATGCATTGGTAAAAGCACTATGATGAAAAGTGTGATATGTTTTCAGGTATCTCCTATACTAATAGAGCCACATGCTCACCGGTTTGCCACATGATGTAGGCCTATGGACTGAACAAGAAACCACCAAAAATTTTAACCAGTCATTGTTCTCACAACACTGAGGACCAGTCATTCGAAATGACTTCTCCATGCATTTTATGCATTGGTAAAAGCACTATGATGAAAAGTGTGATATGTTTTCAGGTATCTCCTATACTAATAGAGCCACATGCTCACCGGTTTGCCACATGATGTAGGCCTATGGACTGAACAAGAAACCACCAAAAATTTTAACCAGTCATCGTTCTCACAACACTGAGGACCAGTCATTCGAAATGACTTCTCCATGCATTTTATGCATTGGTAAAAGCACTATGATGAAAAGTGTGATATGTTTTCAGGTATCTCCTATACTAATAGAGCCACATGCTCACCGGTTTGTCACATGATGTAGGCCTATGGACTGAACAAGAAACCACCAAAAATTTTAACCAGTCATCGTTCTCACAACACTGAGGACCAGTCATTCGAAATGAGTTCTCCATGCATTTTATGCATTGGTAAAAGCACTATGATGAAAAGTGTGATATGTTTTCAGGTATCTCCTATACTAATAGAGCCATATGCTCACCGGTTTGCCACATGATGTAGGCCTATGGACTGAACAAGAAACCACCAAAAATTTTAACCAGTCATCGTTCTCACAACACTGAGGACCAGTCATTCGAAATGACTTCTCCATGCATTTTATGCATTGGTAAAAGCACTATGATGAAAAGTGTGATATGTTTTCAGGTATCTCCTATACTAATAGAGCCACATGCTCACCGGTTTGTCACATGATGTAGGCCTATGGACTGAACAAGAAACCACCAAAAATTTTAACCAGTCATCGTTCTCACAACACTGAGGACCAGTCATTCGAAATGACTTCTCCATGCATTTTATGCATTGGTAAAAGCACTATGATGAAAAGTGTGATATGTTTTCAGGTATCTCCTATACTAATAGAGCCATATGCTCACCGGTTTGCCACATGATGTAGGCCTATGGACTGAACAAGAAACCACCAAAAATTTTAACCAGTCATCGTTCTCACAACACTGAGGACCAGTCATTCGAAATGACTTCTCCATGCATTTTATGCATTGGTAAAAGCACTATGATGAAAAGTGTGATATGTTTTCAGGTATCTCCTATACTAATAGAGCCACATGCTCACTGGTTTGCCACATGATGTAGGCCTATGGACTGAACAAGAAACCACCAAAAATTTTAACCAGTCATCGTTCTCACAACACTGAGGACCAGTCATTCGAAATGACTTCTCCATGCATTTTATGCATTGGTAAAAGCACTATGATGAAAAGTGTGATATGTTTTTAGGTATCTCCTATACTAATAGAGCCACATGCTCACCGGTTTGCCACATGATGTAGGCCTATGGCCTGAACAAGAAACCACCAAAAATTTTAACCAGTCATCGTTCTCACAACACTGAGGACCAGTCATTCGAAATGACTTCTCCATGCATTTTATGCATTGGTAAAAGCACTATGATGAAAAGTGTGATATGTTTTCAGGTATCTCCTATACTAATAGAGCCACATGCTCACCGGTTTGCCACATGATGTAGGCCTATGGACTGAACAAGAAACCACCAAAAATTTTAACCAGTCATCGTTCTCACAACACTGAGGACCAGTCATTCGAAATGACTTCTCCATGCATTTTATGCATTGGTAAAAGCACTATGATGAAAAGTGTGATATGTTTTCAGGTATCTCCTATACTAATAGAGCCACATGCTCACCGGTTTGCCACATGATGTAGGCCTATGGACTGAACAAGAAACCACCAAAAATTTTAACCAGTCATCGTTCTCACAACTCTGAGGACCAGTCATTCGAAATGACTTCTCCATGCATTTTATGCATTGGTAAAAGCACTATGATGAAAAGTGTGATATGTTTTCAGGTATCTCCTATACTAATAGAGCCACATGCTCACCGGTGTGCCACATGATGTAGGCCTATGGACTGAACAAGAAACCACCAAAAATTTTAACCAGTCATCGTTCTCACAACACTGAGGACCAGTCATTCGAAATGACTTCTCCATGCATTTTATGCATTGGTAAAAGCACTATGATGAAAAGTGTGATATGTTTTCAGGTATCTCCTATACTAATAGAGCCACATGCTCACCGGTTTGCCACATGATGTAGGCCTATGGACTGAACAAGAAACCACCAAAAATTTTAACCAGTCATCGTTCTCACAACACTGAGGACCAGTCATTCGAAATGACTTCTCCATGCATTTTATGCATTGGTAAAAGCACTATGATGAAAAGTGTGATATGTTTTCAGGTATCTCCTATACTAATAGAGCCACATGCTCACCGGTTTGCCACATGATGTAGGCCTATGGACTGAACAAGAAACCACCAAAAATTTTAACCAGTCATCGTCCTAACAACACTGAGGACCAGTCATTCGAAATGACTTCTCCATGCATTTTATGCATTGGTAAAAGCACTATGATGAAAAGTGTGATATGTTTTCAGGTATCTCCTATACTAATAGAGCCACATGCTCACCGGTTTGTCACATGATGTGGGCCTATGGACTGAACAAGAAACCACCAAAAATTTTAACCAGTCATCGTTCTCACAACACTGAGGACCAGTCATTCGAAATGACTTCTCCATGCATTTTATGCATTGGTAAAAGCACTATGATGAAAAGTGTGATATGTTTTCAGGTATCTCCTATACTAATAGAGCCACATGCTCACCGGTTTGCCACATGATGTAGGCCTATGGACTGAACAAGAAACCACCAAAAATTTTAACCAGTCATCGTTCTCACAACACTGAGGACCAGTCATTCGAAATGACTTCTCCATGCATTTTATGCATTGGTAAAAGCACTATGATGAAAAGTGTGATATGTTTTCAGGTATCTCCTATACTAATAGAGCCACATGCTCACCGGTTTGCCACATGATGTAGGCCTATGGACTGAACAAGAAACCACCAAAAATTTTAACCAGTCATCGTTCTCACAACACTGAGGACCAGTCATTCGAAATGACTTCTCCATGCATTTTATGCATTGGTAAAAGCACTATGATGAAAAGTGTGATATGTTTTCAGGTATCTCCTATACTAATAGAGCCACATGCTCACCGGTTTGCCACATGATGTAGGCCTATGGACTGAACAAGAAACCACCAAAAATTTTAACCAGTCATCGTTCTCACAACACTGAGGACCAGTCATTCAAAATGACTTCTCCATGCATTTTATGCATTGGTAAAAGCACTATGATGAAAAGTGTGATATGTTTTCAGGTATCTCCTATACTAATAGAGCCACATGCTCACCGGTTTGCCACATGATGTAGGCCTATGGACTGAACAAGAAACCACCAAAAATTTTAACCAGTCATCGTTCTCACAACACTGAGGACCAGTCATTCGAAATGACTTCTCCATGCATTTTATGCATTGGTAAAAGCACTATGATGAAAAGTGTGATATGTTTTCAGGTATCTCCTATACTAATAGAGCCACATGCTCACCGGTTTGCCACATGATGTAGGCCTATGGACTGAACAAGAAACCACCAAAAATTTTAACCAGTCATCGTTCTCACAACACTGAGGACCAGTCATTCGAAATGACTTCTCCATGCATTTTATGCATTGGTAAAAGCACTATGATGAAAAGTGTGATATGTTTTCAGGTATCTCCTATACTAATAGAGCCACATGCTCACTGGTTTGCCACATGATGTAGGCCTATGGACTGAACAAGAAACCACCCAAAATTTTAACCAGTCATCGTTCTCACAACACTGAGGACCAGTCATTCGAAATGACTTCTCCATGCATTTTATGCATTGGTAAAAGCACTATGATGAAAAGTGTGATATGTTTTCAGGTATCTCCTATACTAATAGAGCCACATGCTCACCGGTTTGCCACATGATGTAGGCCTATGGACTGAACAAGAAACCACCAAAAATTTTAACCAGTCATCGTTCTCACAACACTGAGGACCAGTCATTCGAAATGACTTCTCCATGCATTTTATGCATTGGTAAAAGCACTATGATGAAAAGTGTGATATGTTTTCAGGTATCTCCTATACTAATAGAGCCACATGCTCACCGGTTTGCCACATGATGTAGGCCTATGGACTGAACAAGAAACCACCAAAAATTTTAACCAGTCATCGTTCTCACAACACTGAGGACCAGTCATTCGAAATGACTTCTCCATGCATTTTATGCATTGGTAAAAGCACTATGATGAAAAGTGTGATATGTTTTCAGGTATCTCCTATACTAATAGAGCCACATGCTCACCGGTTTGCCACATGATGTAGGCCTATGGACTGAACAAGAAACCACCAAAAATTTTAACCAGTCATCGTCCTCACAACACTGAGGACCAGTCATTCGAAATGACTTCTCCATGCATTTTATGCATTGGTAAAAGCACTATGATGAAAAGTGTGATATGTTTTTAGGTATCTCCTATACTAATAGAGCCACATGCTCACCGGTTTGCCACATGATGTAGGCCTATGGACTGAACAAGAAACCACCAAAAATTTTAACCAGTCATCGTTCTCACAACACTGAGGACCAGTCATTCGAAATGACTTCTCCATGCATTTTATGCATTGGTAAAAGCACTATGATGAAAAGTGTGATATGTTTTCAGGTATCTCCTATACTAATAGAGCCACATGCTCACCGGTTTGCCACATGATGTAGGCCTATGGACTGAACAAGAAACCACCAAAAATTTTAACCAGTCATCGTTCTCACAACACTGAGGACCAGTCATTCGAAATGACTTCTCCATGCATTTTATGCATTGGTAAAAGCACTATGATGAAAAGTGTGATATGTTTTCAGGTATCTCCTATACTAATAGAGCCACATGCTCACCGGTTTGCCACATGATGTAGGCCTATGGACTGAACAAGAAACCACCAAAAATTTTAACCAGTCATCGTTCTCACAACTCTGAGGACCAGTCATTCGAAATGACTTCTCCATGCATTTTATGCATTGGTAAAAGCACTATGATGAAAAGTGTAATATGTTTTCAGGTATCTCCTATACTAATAGAGCCACATGCTCACCGGTTTGCCACATGATGTAGGCCTATGGACTGAACAAGAAACCACCAAAAATTTTAACCAGTCATCGTTCTCACAACACTGAGGACCAGTCATTCGAAATGACTTCTCCATGCATTTTATGCATTGGTAAAAGCACTATGATGAAAAGTGTGATATGTTTTCAGGTATCTCCTATACTAATAGAGCCACATGCTCACCGGTTTGCCACATGATGTAGGCCTATGGACTGAACAAGAAACCACCAAAAATTTTAACCAGTCATCGTTCTCACAACACTGAGGACCAGTCATTCGAAATGACTTCTCCATGCATTTTATGCATTGGTAAAAGCACTATGATGAAAAGTGTGATATGTTTTCAGGTATCTCCTATACTAATAGAGCCACATGCTCACCGGTTTGCCACATGATGTAGGCCTATGGACTGAACAAGAAACCACCAAAAATTTTAACCAGTCATCGTTCTCACAACACTGAGGACCAGTCATTCGAAATGACTTCTCCATGCATTTTATGCATTGGTAAAAGCACTATGATGAAAAGTGTGATATGTTTTCAGGTATCTCCTATACTAATAGAGCCACATGCTCACCGGTTTGCCACATGATGTAGGCCTATGGACTGAACAAGAAACCACCAAAAATTTTAACCAGTCATCGTTCTCACAACTCTGAGGACCAGTCATTCGAAATGACTTCTCCATGCATTTTATGCATTGGTAAAAGCACTATGATGAAAAGTGTAATATATTTTCAGGTATCTCCTATACTAATAGAGCCACATGCTCACCGGTTTGCCACATGATGTAGGCCTATGGACTGAACAAGAAACCACCAAAAATTTTAACCAGTCATCGTTCTCACAACACTGAGGACCAGTCATTCGAAATGACTTCTCCATGCATTTTATGCATTGGTAAAAGCACTATGATGAAAAGTGTGATATGTTTTCAGGTATCTCCTATACTAATAGAGCCACATGCTCACCGGTTTGCCACATGATGTAGGCCTATGGACTGAACAAGAAACCACCAAAAATTTTAACCAGTCATCGTTCTCACAACACTGAGGACCAGTCATTCGAAATGACTTCTCCATGCATTTTATGCATTGGTAAAAGCACTATGATGAAAAGTGTGATATGTTTTCAGGTATCTCCTATACTAATAGAGCCACATGCTCACCGGTTTGCCACATGATGTAGGCCTATGGACTGAACAAGAAACCACCAAAAATTTTAACCAGTCATCGTCCTAACAACACTGAGGACCAGTCATTCGAAATGACTTCTCCATGCATTTTATGCATTGGTAAAAGCACTATGATGAAAAGTGTGATATGTTTTCAGGTATCTCCTATACTAATAGAGCCACATGCTCACCGGTTTGTCACATGATGTGGGCCTATGGACTGAACAAGAAACCACCAAAAATTTTAACCAGTCATCGTTCTCACAACACTGAGGACCAGTCATTCGAAATGACTTCTCCATGCATTTTATGCATTGGTAAAAGCACTATGATGAAAAGTGTGATATGTTTTCAGGTATCTCCTATACTAATAGAGCCATATGCTCACCGGTTTGCCACATGATGTAGGCCTATGGACTGAACAAGAAACCACCAAAAATTTTAACCAGTCATCGTTCTCACAACACTGAGGACCAGTCATTCGAAATGACTTCTCCATGCATTTTATGCATTGGTAAAAGCACTATGATGAAAAGTGTGATATGTTTTCAGGTATCTCCTATACTAATAGAGCCACATGCTCACCGGTTTGCCACATGATGTAGGCCTATGGACTGAACAAGAAACCACCAAAAATTTTAACCAGTCATCGTTCTCACAACACTGAGGACCAGTCATTCGAAATGACTTCTCCATGCATTTTATGCATTGGTAAAAGCACTATGATGAAAAGTGTGATATGTTTTCAGGTATCTCCTATACTAATAGAGCCACATGCTCACCGGTTTGCCACATGATGTAGGCCTATGGACTGAACAAGAAACCACCAAAAATTTTAACCAGTCATCGTTCTCACAACACTGAGGACCAGTCATTCGAAATGACTTCTCCATGCATTTTATGCATTGGTAAAAGCACTATGATGAAAAGTGTGATATGTTTTCAGGTATCTCCTATACTAATAGAGCCACATGCTCACCGGTTTGCCACATGATGTAGGCCTATGGACTGAACAAGAAACCACCAAAAATTTTAACCAGTCATCGTTCTCACAACACTGAGGACCAGTCATTCGAAATGACTTCTCCATGCATTTTATGCATTGGTAAAAGCACTATGATGAAAAGTGTGATATGTTTTCAGGTATCTCCTATACTAATAGAGCCACATGCTCACCGGTTTGCCACATGATGTAGGCCTATGGACTGAACAAGAAACCACCAAAAATTTTAACCAGTCATCGTTCTCACAACACTGAGGACCAGTCATTCGAAATGACTTCTCCATGCATTTTATGCATTGGTAAAAGCACTATGATGAAAAGTGTGATATGTTTTCAGGTATCTCCTATACTAATAGAGCCACATGCTCACCGGTTTGCCACATGATGTAGGCCTATGGACTGAACAAGAAACCACCAAAAATTTTAACCAGTCATCGTTCTCACAACACTGAGGACCAGTCATTCGAAATGACTTCTCCATGCATTTTATGCATTGGTAAAAGCACTATGATGAAAAGTGTGATATGTTTTCAGGTATCTCCTATACTAATAGAGCCACATGCTCACCGGTTTGCCACATGATGTAGGCCTATGGACTGAACAAGAAACCACCAAAAATTTTAACCAGTCATCGTTCTCACAACACTGAGGACCAGTCATTCGAAATGACTTCTCCATGCATTTTATGCATTGGTAAAAGCACTATGATGAAAAGTGTGATATGTTTTCAGGTATCTCCTATACTAATAGAGCCACATGCTCACCGGTTTGCCACATGATGTAGGCCTATGGACTGAACAAGAAACCACCAAAAATTTTAACCAGTCATCGTTCTCACAACACTGAGGACCAGTCATTCGAAATGACTTCTCCATGCATTTTATGCATTGGTAAAAGCACTATGATGAAAAGTGTGATATGTTTTCAGGTATCTCCTATACTAATAGAGCCACATGCTCACCGGTTTGCCACATGATGTAGGCCTATGGACTGAACAAGAAACCACCAAAAATTTTAACCAGTCATCGTTCTCACAACACTGAGGACCAGTCATTCGAAATGACTTCTCCATGCATTTTATGCATTGGTAAAAGCACTATGATGAAAAGTGTGATATGTTTTCAGGTATCTCCTATACTAATAGAGCCACATGCTCACCGGTTTGCCACATGATGTAGGCCTATGGACTGAACAAGAAACCACCAAAAATTTTAACCAGTCATCGTTCTCACAACACTGAGGACCAGTCATTCGAAATGACTTCTCCATGCATTTTATGCATTGGTAAAAGCACTATGATGAAAAGTGTGATATGTTTTCAGGTATCTCCTATACTAATAGAGCCACATGCTCACCGGTTTGCCACATGATGTAGGCCTATGGACTGAACAAGAAACCACCAAAAATTTTAACCAGTCATCGTTCTCACAACACTGAGGACCAGTCATTCGAAATGACTTCTCCATGCATTTTATGCATTGGTAAAAGCACTATGATGAAAAGTGTGATATGTTTTCAGGTATCTCCTATACTAATAGAGCCACATGCTCACCGGTTTGCCACATGATGTAGGCCTATGGACTGAACAAGAAACCACCAAAAATTTTAACCAGTCATCGTTCTCACAACACTGAGGACCAGTCATTCGAAATGACTTCTCCATGCATTTTATGCATTGGTAAAAGCACTATGATGAAAAGTGTGATATGTTTTCAGGTATCTCCTATACTAATAGAGCCACATGCTCACCGGTTTGCCACATGATGTAGGCCTATGGACTGAACAAGAAACCACCAAAAATTTTAACCAGTCATCGTTCTCACAACACTGAGGACCAGTCATTCGAAATGACTTCTCCATGCATTTTATGCATTGGTAAAAGCACTATGATGTAGAGTGTGATATGTTTTCAGGTATCTCCTATACTAATAGAGCCACATGCTCACCGGTTTGCCACATGATGTAGGCCTATGGACTGAACAAGAAACCACCAAAAATTTTAACCAGTCATCGTTCTCACAACACTGAGGACCAGTCATTCGAAATGACTTCTCCATGCATTTTATGCATTGGTAAAAGCACTATGATGAAAAGTGTGATATGTTTTCAGGTATCTCCTATACTAATAGAGCCACATGCTCACCGGTTTGCCACATGATGTGGGCCTATGGACTGAACAAGAAACCACCAAAAATTTTAACCAGTCATCGTTCTCACAACACTGAGGACCAGTCATTCGAAATGACTTCTCCATGCATTTTATGCATTGGTAAAAGCACTATGATGAAAAGTGTGATATGTTTTCAGGTATCTCCTTCACTAATAGAGCCACATGCTCACCGGTTTGCCACATGATGTAGGCCTATGGACTGAACAAGAAACCACCAAAAATTTTAACCAGTCATCGTTCTCACAACACTGAGGACCAGTCATTCGAAATGACTTCTCCATGCATTTTATGCATTGGTAAAAGCACTATGATGAAAAGTGTGATATGTTTTCAGGTATCTCCTATACTAATAGAGCCACATGCTCACCGGTTTGCCACATGATGTGGGCCTATGGACTGAACAAGAAACCACCAAAAATTTTAACCAGTCATCGTTCTCACAACACTGAGGACCAGTCATTCGAAATGACTTCTCCATGCATTTTATGCATTGGTAAAAGCACTATGATGAAAAGTGTGATATGTTTTCAGGTATCTCCTTCACTAATAGAGCCACATGCTCACCGGTTTGCCACATGATGTAGGCCTATGGACTGAACAAGAAACCACCAAAAATTTTAACCAGTCATCGTTCTCACAACACTGAGGACCAGTCATTCGAAATGACTTCTCCATGCATTTTATGCATTGGTAAAAGCACTATGATGAAAAGTGTGATATGTTTTCAGGTATCTCCTATACTAATAGCGCCACATGCTCACCAGTTTGCCACATGATGTAGGCCTATGGACTGAACAAGAAACCACCAAAAATTTTAACCAGTCATCGTTCTCACAACACTGAGGACCAGTCATTCGAAATGACTTCTCCATGCATGTTATGCATTGGTAAAAGCACTATGATGAAAAGTGTGATATGTTTTCAGGTATCTCCTATACTAATAGAGCCACATGCTCACCGGTTTGCCACATGATGTAGGCCTATGGACTGAACAAGAAACCACCAAAAATTTTAACCAGTCATCGTTCTCACAACACTGAGGACCAGTCATTCGAAATGACTTCTCCATGCATTTTATGCATTGGTAAAAGCACTATGATGAAAAGTGTGATATGTTTTCAGGTATCTCCTATACTAATAGAGCCACATGCTCACCGGTTTGCCACATGATGTAGGCCTATGGACTGAACAAGAAACCACCAAAAATTTTAACCAGTCATCGTTCTCACAACACTGAGGACCAGTCATTCGAAATGACTTCTCCATGCATTTTATGCATTGGTAAAAGCACTATGATGAAAAGTGTGATATGTTTTCAGGTATCTCCTATACTAATAGAGCCACATGCTCACCGGTTTGCCACATGATGTAGGCCTATGGACTGAACAAGAAACCACCAAAAATTTTAACCAGTCATCGTTCTCACAACACTGAGGACCAGTCATTCGAAATGACTTCTCCATGCATTTTATGCATTGGTAAAAGCACTATGATGAAAAGTGTGATATGTTTTCAGGTATCTCCTATACTAATAGAGCCACATGCTCACCGGTTTGCCACATGATGTAGGCCTATGGACTGAACAAGAAACCACCAAAAATTTTAACCATTCATCATTCTCACAACACTGAGGACCAGTCATTCGAAATGACTTCTCCATGCATTTTATGCATTGGTAAAAGCACTATGATGAAAAGTGTGATATGTTTTCAGGTATCTCCTATACTAATAGAGCCACATGCTCACCGGTTTGCCACATGATGTGGGCCTATGGACTGAACAAGAAACCACCAAAAATTTTAACCAGTCATCGTTCTCACAACACTGAGGACCAGTCATTCGAAATGACTTCTCCATGCATTTTATGCATTGGTAAAAGCACTATGATGAAAAGTGTGATATGTTTTCAGGTATCTCCTTCACTAATAGAGCCACATGCTCACCGGTTTGCCACATGATGTAGGCCTATGGACTGAACAAGAAACCACCAAAAATTTTAACCAGTCATCGTTCTCACAACACTGAGGACCAGTCATTCGAAATGACTTCTCCATGCATTTTATGCATTGGTAAAAGCACTATGATGAAAAGTGTGATATGTTTTCAGGTATCTCCTATACTAATAGCGCCACATGCTCACCAGTTTGCCACATGATGTAGGCCTATGGACTGAACAAGAAACCACCAAAAATTTTAACCAGTCATCGTTCTCACAACACTGAGGACCAGTCATTCGAAATGACTTCTCCATGCATGTTATGCATTGGTAAAAGCACTATGATGAAAAGTGTGATATGTTTTCAGGTATCTCCTTCACTAATAGAGCCACATGCTCACCGGTTTGCCACATGATGTAGGCCTATGGACTGAACAAGAAACCACCAAAAATTTTAACCAGTCATCGTTCTCACAACACTGAGGACCAGTCATTCGAAATGACTTCTCCATGCATTTTATGCATTGGTAAAAGCACTATGATGAAAAGTGTGATATGTTTTCAGGTATCTCCTATACTAATAGCGCCACATGCTCACCGGTTTGCCACATGATGTAGGCCTATGGACTGAACAAGAAACCACCAAAAATTTTAACCAGTCATCGTTCTCACAACACTGAGGACCAGTCATTCGAAATGACTTCTCCATGCATGTTATGCATTGGTAAAAGCACTATGATGAAAAGTGTGATATGTTTTCAGGTATCTCCTATACTAATAGAGCCACATGCTCACCGGTTTGCCACATGATGTAGGCCTATGGACTGAACAAGAAACCACCAAAAATTTTAACCAGTCATCGTTCTCACAACACTGAGGACCAGTCATTCGAAATGACTTCTCCATGCATTTTATGCATTGGTAAAAGCACTATGATGAAAAGTGTGATATGTTTTCAGGTATCTCCTATACCAATAGAGCCACATGCTCACCGGTTTGCCACATGATGTAGGCCTATGGACTGAACAAGAAACCACCAAAAATTTTAACCAGTCATCGTTCTCACAACACTGAGGACCAGTCATTCGAAATGACTTCTCCATGCATTTTATGCATTGGTAAAAGCACTATGATGAAAAGTGTGATATGTTTTCAGGTATCTCCTATACTAATAGAGCCACATGCTCACCGGTTTGCCACATGATGTAGGCCTATGGACTGAACAAGAAACCACCAAAAATTTTAACCAGTCATCGTTCTCACAACACTGAGGACCAGTCATTCGAAATGACTTCTCCATGCATTTTATGCATTGGTAAAAGCACTATGATGAAAAGTGTGATATGTTTTCAGGTATCTCCTATACTAATAGAGCCACATGCTCACCGGTTTGCCACATGATGTAGGCCTATGGACTGAACAAGAAACCACCAAAAATTTTAACCAGTCATCGTTCTCACAACACTGAGGACCAGTCATTCGAAATGACTTCTCCATGCATTTTATGCATTGGTAAAAGCACTATGATGAAAAGTGTGATATGTTTTCAGGTATCTCCTATACTAATAGAGCCACATGCTCACCGGTTTGCCACATGATGTAGGCCTATGGACTGAACAAGAAACCACCAAAAATTTTAACCAGTCATCGTTCTCACAACACTGAGGACCAGTCATTCGAAATGACTTCTCCATGCATTTTATGCATTGGTAAAAGCACTATGATGAAAAGTGTGATATGTTTTCAGGTATCTCCTATACTAATAGAGCCACATGCTCACCGGTTTGCCACATGATGTAGGCCTATGGACTGAACAAGAAACCACCAAAAATTTTAACCAGTCATCGTTCTCACAACACTGAGGACCAGTCATTCGAAATGACTTCTCCATGCATTTTATGCATTGGTAAAAGCACTATGATGAAAAGTGTGATATGTTTTCAGGTATCTCCTATACTAATAGAGCCACATGCTCACCGGTTTGCCACATGATGTGGGCCTATGGACTGAACAAGAAACCACCAAAAATTTTAACCAGTCATCGTTCTCACAACACTGAGGACCAGTCATTCGAAATGACTTCTCCATGCATTTTATGCATTGGTAAAAGCACTATGATGAAAAGTGTGATATGTTTTCAGGTATCTCCTATACCAATAGAGCCACATGCTCACCGGTTTGCCACATGATGTAGGCCTATGGACTGAACAAGAAACCACCAAAAATTTTAACCAGTCATCGTTCTCACAACACTGAGGACCAGTCATTCGAAATGACTTCTCCATGCATTTTATGCATTGGTAAAAGCACTATGATGAAAAGTGTGATATGTTTTCAGGTATCTCCTATACTAATAGAGCCACATGCTCACCGGTTTGCCACATGATGTAGGCCTATGGACTGAACAAGAAACCACCAAAAATTTTAACCAGTCATCGTTCTCACAACACTGAGGACCAGTCATTCAAAATGACTTCTCCATGCATTTTATGCATTGGTAAAAGCACTATGATGAAAAGTGTGATATGTTTTCAGGTATCTCCTATACTAATAGAGCCACATGCTCACCGGTTTGCCACATGATGTAGGCCTATGGACTGAACAAGAAACCACCAAAAATTTTAACCAGTCATCGTTCTCACAACACTGAGGACCAGTCATTCGAAATGACTTCTCCATGCATTTTATGCATTGGTAAAACCACTATGATGAAAAGTGTGATATGTTTTCAGGTATCTCCTATACTAATAGAGCCACATGCTCACCGGTTTGCCACATGATGTAGGCCTATGGACTGAACAAGAAACCACCAAAAATTTTAACCAGTCATCGTTCTCACAACACTGAGGACCAGTCATTCGAAATGACTTCTCCATGCATTTTATGCATTGGTAAAAGCACTATGATGAAAAGTGTGATATGTTTTCAGGTATCTCCTATACTAATAGAGCCACATGCTCACCGGTTTGCCACATGATGTAGGCCTATGGACTGAACAAGAAACCACCAAAAATTTTAACCAGTCATCGTTCTCACAACACTGAGGACCAGTCATTCGAAATGACTTCTCCATGCATTTTATGCATTGGTAAAAGCACTATGATGAAAAGTGTGATATGTTTTCAGGTATCTCCTATACTAATAGAGCCACATGCTCACCGGTTTGCCACATGATGTAGGCCTATGGACTGAACAAGAAACCACCAAAAATTTTAACCAGTCATCGTTCTCACAACACTGAGGACCAGTCATTCGAAATGACTTCTCCATGCATTTTATGCATTGGTAAAACCACTATGATGAAAAGTGTGATATGTTTTCAGGTATCTCCTATACTAATAGAGCCACATGCTCACCGGTTTGCCACATGATGTAGGCCTATGGACTGAACAAGAAACCACCAAAAATTTTAACCAGTCATCGTTCTCACAACACTGAGGACCAGTCATTCGAAATGACTTCTCCATGCATTTTATGCATTGGCAAAAGCACTATGATGAAAAGTGTGATATGTTTTCAGGTATCTCCTATACTAATAGAGCCACATGCTCACCGGTTTGCCACATGATGTAGGCCTATGGACTGAACAAGAAACCACCAAAAATTTTAACTAGTCATCGTTCTCACAACACTGAGGACCAGTCATTCGAAATGACTTCTCCATGCATTTTATGCATTGGTAAAAGCACTATGATGAAAAGTGTGATATGTTTTCAGGTATCTCCTATACTAATAGAGCCACATGCTCACCGGTTTGCCACATGATGTAGGCCTATGGACTGAACAAGAAACCACCAAAAATTTTAACCAGTCATTGTTCTCACAACACTGAGGACCAGTCATTCGAAATGACTTCTCCATGCATTTTATGCATTGGTAAAAGCACTATGATGAAAAGTGTGATATGTTTTCAGGTATCTCCTATACTAATAGAGCCACATGCTCACCGGTTTGCCACATGATGTAGGCCTATGGACTGAACAAGAAACCACCAAAAATTTTAACCAGTCATCGTTCTCACAACACTGAGGACCAGTCATTCGAAATGACTTCTCCATGCATTTTATGCATTGGTAAAAGCACTATGATGAAAAGTGTGATATGTTTTCAGGTATCTCCTATACTAATAGAGCCACATGCTCACCGGTTTGCCACATGATGTAGGCCTATGGACTGAACAAGAAACCACCAAAAATTTTAACCAGTCATCGTTCTCACAACACTGAGGACCAGTCATTCGAAATGACTTCTCCATGCATTTTATGCATTGGTAAAAGCACTATGATGAAAAGTGTGATATGTTTTCAGGTATCTCCTATACAAATAGAGCCACATGCTCACCGGTTTGCCACATGATGTAGGCCTATGGACTGAACAAGAAACCACCAAAAATTTTAACCAGTCATCGCTCTCACAACACTGAGGACCAGTCATTCGAAATGACTTCTCCATGCATTTTATGCATTGGTAAAAGCACTATGATGAAAAGTGTGATATGTTTTCAGGTATCTCCTATACTAATAGAGCCACATGCTCACCGGTTTGCCACATGATGTAGGCCTATGGACTGAACAAGAAACCACCAAAAATTTTAACCAGTCATCGTTCTCACAACACTGAGGACCAGTCATTCAAAATGACTTCTCCATGCATTTTATGCATTGGTAAAAGCACTATGATGAAAAGTGTGATATGTTTTCAGGTATCTCCTATACCAATAGAGCCACATGCTCACCGGTTTGCCACATGATGTAGGCCTATGGACTGAACAAGAAACCACCAAAAATTTTAACCAGTCATCGTTCTCACAACACTGAGGACCAGTCATTCGAAATGACTTCTCCATGCATTTTATGCATTGGTAAAACCACTATGATGAAAAGTGTGATATGTTTTCAGGTATCTCCTATACTAATAGAGCCACATGCTCACCGGTTTGCCACATGATGTAGGCCTATGGACTGAACAAGAAACCACCAAAAATTTTAACCAGTCATCGTTCTCACAACACTGAGGACCAGTCATTCGAAATGACTTCTCCATGCATTTTATGCATTGGTAAAAGCACTATGATGAAAAGTGTGATATGTTTTCAGGTATCTCCTATACTAATAGAGCCACATGCTCACCGGTTTGCCACATGATGTAGGCCTATGGACTGAACAAGAAACCACCAAAAATTTTAACTAGTCATCGTTCTCACAACACTGAGGACCAGTCATTCGAAATGACTTCTCCATGCATTTTATGCATTGGTAAAAGCACTATGATGAAAAGTGTGATATGTTTTCAGGTATCTCCTATACTAATAGAGCCACATGCTCACCGGTTTGCCACATGATGTAGGCCTATGGACTGAACAAGAAACCACCAAAAATTTTAACCAGTCATTGTTCTCACAACACTGAGGACCAGTCATTCGAAATGACTTCTCCATGCATTTTATGCATTGGTAAAAGCACTATGATGAAAAGTGTGATATGTTTTCAGGTATCTCCTATACTAATAGAGCCACATGCTCACTGGTTTGCCACATGATGTAGGCCTATGGACTGAACAAGAAACCACCAAAAATTTTAACCAGTCATCGTTCTCACAACACTGAGGACCAGTCATTCGAAATGACTTCTCCATGCATTTTATGCATTGGTAAAAGCACTATGATGAAAAGTGTGATATGTTTTCAGGTATCTCCTATACTAATAGAGCCACATGCTCACCGGTTTGCCACATGATGTAGGCCTATGGACTGAACAAGAAACCACCAAAAATTTTAACCAGTCATCGTTCTCACAACACTGAGGACGAGTCATTCGAAATGACTTCTCCATGCATTTTATGCATTGGTAAAAGCACTATGATGAAAAGTGTGATATGTTTTCAGGTATCTCCTATACTAATAGAGCCACATGCTCACCGGTTTGCCACATGATGTAGGCCTATGGACTGAACAAGAAACCACCAAAAATTTTAACCAGTCATCGCTCTCACAACACTGAGGACCAGTCATTCGAAATGACTTCTCCATGCATTTTATGCATTGGTAAAAGCACTATGATGAAAAGTGTGATATGTTTTCAGGTATCTCCTATACTAATAGAGCCACATGCTCACCGGTTTGCCACATGATGTAGGCCTATGGACTGAACAAGAAACCACCAAAAATTTTAACCAGTCATCGTTCTCACAACACTGAGGACCAGTCATTCGAAATGACTTCTCCATGCATTTTATGCATTGGTAAAACCACTATGATGAAAAGTGTGATATGTTTTCAGGTATCTCCTATACTAATAGAGCCACATGCTCACCGGTTTGCCACATGATGTAGGCCTATGGACTGAACAAGAAACCACCAAAAATTTTAACCAGTCATCGTTCTCACAACACTGAGGACCAGTCATTCGAAATGACTTCTCCATGCATTTTATGCATTGGTAAAAGCACTATGATGAAAAGTGTGATATGTTTTCAGGTATCTCCTATACTAATAGAGCCACATGCTCACCGGTTTGCCACATGATGTAGGCCTATGGACTGAACAAGAAACCACCAAAAATTTTAACCAGTCATCGTTCTCACAACACTGAGGACCAGTCATTCGAAATGACTTCTCCATGCATTTTATGCATTGGTAAAAGCACTATGATGAAAAGTGTGATATGTTTTCAGGTATCTCCTATACTAATAGAGCCACATGCTCACCGGTTTGCCACATGATGTAGGCCTATGGACTGAACAAGAAACCACCAAAAATTTTAACCAGTCATCGTTCTCACAACACTGAGGACCAGTCATTCGAAATGACTTCTCCATGCATTTTATGCATTGGTAAAAGCACTATGATGAAAAGTGTGATATGTTTTCAGGTATCTCCTATACTAATAGAGCCACATGCTCACCGGTTTGCCACATGATGTAGGCCTATGGACTGAACAAGAAACCACCAAAAATTTTAACTAGTCATCGTTCTCACAACACTGAGGACCAGTCATTCGAAATGACTTCTCCATGCATTTTATGCATTGGTAAAAGCACTATGATGAAAAGTGTGATATGTTTTCAGGTATCTCCTATACTAATAGAGCCACATGCTCACCGGTTTGCCACATGATGTAGGCCTATGGACTGAACAAGAAACCACCAAAAATTTTAACTAGTCATCGTTCTCACAACACTGAGGACCAGTCATTCGAAATGACTTCTCCATGCATTTTATGCATTGGTAAAAGCACTATGATGAAAAGTGTGATATGTTTTCAGGTATCTCCTATACTAATAGAGCCACATGCTCACCGGTTTGTCACATGATGTGGGCCTATGGACTGAACAAGAAACCACCAAAAATTTTAACCAGTCATCGTTCTCACAACACTGAGGACCAGTCATTCGAAATGACTTCTCCATGCATTTTATGCATTGGTAAAAGCACTATGATGAAAAGTGTGATATGTTTTCAGGTATCTCCTATACTAATAGAGCCATATGCTCACCGGTTTGCCACATGATGTAGGCCTATGGACTGAACAAGAAACCACCAAAAATTTTAACCAGTCATTGTTCTCACAACACTGAGGACCAGTCATTCGAAATGACTTCTCCATGCATTTTATGCATTAGTAAAAGCACTATGATGAAAAGTGTGATATGTTTTCAGGTATCTCCTATACTAATAGAGCCACATGCTCACCGGTTTGCCACATGATGTAGGCCTATGGACTGAACAAGAAACCACCAAAAATTTTAACCAGTCATCGCTCTCACAACACTGAGGACCAGTCATTCGAAATGACTTCTCCATGCATTTTATGCATTGGTAAAAGCACTATGATGAAAAGTGTGATATGTTTTCAGGTATCTCCTATACTAATAGA